>NW_027509822.1:0-72500 GCF_048541705.1 Temnothorax americanus
CCTCGAACATTATCGCAAACTTAATCTATTCGCGCCGGCGGAACCTTGAAAGCCAATTACATTAAACCAACTTACCACTTTCGATTGCCCCCTTTTTTCCCCCGCGAATCTGGTCGGATGACATAAGATCCTACCGGGTCAGGGTTCCCTACCGCGGTCCGTCCTCGTAACGCTATGGAGGGCTGGCCTTGAGCCGGGGCGTCTTCTTTGTGCTCCACGGCTTCGTCCCTCGCCGATCCTTCGACCTTCCGCCTGCTATTGTTTCCCTTCGTCTGTCCTCGGCCGCACACTCCCCCTCCGTCGCAATTACCGACGGATTGGCGACGCGGCGCGTGCGGTCGCAACGTTACGCTACGATATCATACGAGAGTCTTGTGCGGAGGCTCTTATCCAGACAAATTTGCATAGCGCATAAACATAAGAAATTAATTGGTTTATATTATATGTGCAAAAGGAAACAGACCAATCCATCTCTTTATGCATATGCTTATATGCACCTATGCAAGTTTGTCTTTGTCTAGGTTGACCTTGGACAAAGCAAGCGCCAAGTTTTTTACAAGAAAAAATTTATTTATTTATTTTAATTAAATATTTTTATTTTATAATGTTACCTCTTTAATTCTTTGTGATTAAAATAATTCTTTGTAATATTATAATTTTATCAAGGAGAATTAAAACTACTACCACTTGGGTTGATAGAAAGACTCTCAGGAATACAAAGATACATACCACTTGGTTTTTTTTAGGTATATATTCTCTTTGTAATTGGCGCAGTATTAAAGATTTCACTTTTTTTTTTTTTAATAGATACCACTTGTTATATTTAGGCTTTTTCGAAGTAGATATCACTTGGATTAAATAAAGTAACAATTTTGTAATTTAATAATTTTGTTTAAAAAAATTAAAGCTACTACCACCTAGGTTAGAATAGATTTTATTTATTTTTGAATAAATTAATGATACTACCACTTGGTTTTTTTTTCGAGGTAACAACCACGCGTGTACTTGGCGCCCTTTTTTTACTTTTTTTGAAAAAGGTAATTTTGTACTGATATCAGGCATTTTGTAGTGTTACGCATCCTCTTCTAAAAAGGGCATGTCATCCATACTCGAATCTATCGAAATATTGTTGTCGCTTTTCCGCAATGCGTATTGGTTATCTTGTTGTGCTTACTTCATGACCGGCTGTCATGGCATATTTTTTTTATGTAAAATGTGTACCTATATTGATAATAGTTGCTTAATTTTATTATCAATTTTTTGTAAAAATAATATATAAATATTTTTAGCACCTGTAGGCCATCGTTCTTCTTTCGTAATCATTTTTTGTTTCTCATCAATTTTAGTCCAAGATGTCCCTTCTCTACACATACTTGTATAATCGCCATTCTCAATACATGAACCATCATGAAATATAGCATTCATTACATTACTGCTGTTTAGCTATTGATACTTTAGCTGTTGGTATGCCATTTAATAAATATACATATTATACAAATATACAAATATACAATATTTTTAATAAATATACACTTTTGCAATTTTTATAAGTCAACATTGAAAGGTTCTATGATCATTTATTGCATATTTCACAAGTAACATAATTTTTTCCGCGATTTGCGCAAACGGCTTCACTGTGCGCCACAGCCGCAGCATATCCCCTCTAACTGGCTAGTTCGGACACGAACCATTAGCACGGACGCAAACCATGTGCGGTTACCGAGCGAAACGACGTAGTTGAGTTGCACTTTCTCAGGCGGCGCGTCGGAAAATGCGACACAGAAAAATTGACGAAAAATGCCGAGGTGGCCTCTCTCAGGTTTCTCTCTGGTAGACTTTTACGTTTACGCGAGCGTTACTTCTGTAGTAACTTACGATATATCACTCGTTTACGCGGAGTAAATTATCGCAAGTTACTACACAATCCCGTTACGCGAAGGAATTATCGTAAGTTACTACAAAAGTAACGCTCACGTAAATGCGTAGTATTAGAGACCGCGGAAGATAGAGACCGCGATGATTGGCATTTGCAAAGATAGGGTCAAAGCACATAACATGGCGTAGCGATATACGACGGTCGTAGTCCCCGACCGGACAGATCAGAGGATCGATCATGTATCTTTTCCCCTAGGACGGAAATGTGAAAAGTGAAAAGTTTATCTCTTTCTATTCAACACCAATAGAAAGAGATAGTTACATAAAAGTTTTCACTTTTCACGTTTCCGCTCTAGGAAAAAAGTTACATGATCGCTACCCAGGATACGCCAAAGCTTGTGCGTTACTTATAGCGTTTTTTCTTGGCTGCACTATCGCCCTGCACTGCCCTGCACTACCCAATAGCGTTGCATTAATGTTGCGCTAGTGTTGCACTAGTGGGCAATAGTGCAGCCAAGAAAAAACGCTATTAGGGCCTAAGCAGGGCTGCGTTCCAAAATTCACTCTAGTTAACTAAAATGCTATAGTGTACGTCACGTAAACTATAGATTTTAGTTACCCAGAGTGAATTTTGGAACGCAACCCAGAATGGCTGTCTTGGCAGTGTTTTATGCCTTAAGTCTTTGTCTTATGTAACGCACAATACTGTGTTAATGTTTCCTGTCTTGTGTAATTATACGTCGCGTATACTACACATATAGTAACAAATATATATATATTAGTATTTTATATATTATTAAAATACACATTTATTACTTTTTTCTTCTTACCTTTATTATCTGTAATTTCCTCAACCTTGATTTCTTCTTCCTCTACGTCTCCATAAATCTTAAAAATTACAACATACAATGTAATATATATATATATATATATATATATATATATTAGTATTTTATTATAGTACACATACACGCGTGCGCGTGTATGTGTGTGTGTGTGTGTGTGTGTGTGTGTGCGCGCGCGCGCGCGTGCGTGCGTGCGTGTGTGTTGAATTGTGTGTAATATTAGAGATAGTTATTATATGTTGATGCTGTTCCACAGGGCGATATAGCAGCATGGTAGTTTGCGGTATTTGCGATGTGTGTTCGTCACGATCTATCATAGACCAGCGGCCAAAAGCGGCAGGATGTCATTCACCGGTCGCACGGTTATTTGAGGCGGCCCCCTCGAAGAAGCTAGGAAAGGTCCGTTCCAGGATCCGGCATGGCTTACCTGAACGGGGTGCTGAAGGCTGTGGAGACGCTCAACGCTCTACGGGAGTCGGATGCTCCGTCGGATCCCGGCGCGAGGTATGAGCGGTATAAACACATCATCTCCGGCGACGTGAGAGAGATCGTTCCTTAAACATGAGTTTTTGCTCTTGAACAGTAGGAAGGAGAAGGTCTCCTGTTGCGCGATCATCGTCGAGGGCGTATGCTTGCCAACTGTCAGGCAGAACCCCAAGTTCCCACAGATTCTAAGTACCACCATCGAAACGCTGCTGGCACTCTGCAACGATGAGGAATCCGACGTCAGGATGGTCGCGGACGAGTCTCTCAACAAAATTATAAGGGTACGACACTTTGCGCCTTCCCATTTTGTACCTGTTATTAAACCGGAGATTGTAGATGTTCATGGACGAAGCACGAAAGCGAGCATATGCGGAGAAATTAAACACTTAAGAGCGATCTATTGGGCAGATAGATATATCATTGATACGTTCTTTGCCAGGCGATGGTCGACAGTAACGTCGTTAAGATCCAGATAGAGCTTTACAATGAGATAAAAAGAAACGGACCTGCACGCATACTGAGGGCTGCGCTTTGGAGATTTGGCCTGCTGAGTCACATGATACGCCCTTCGAGGGGTAAAGCTTACGTGGCAAATCTGATCCCGCGTATAGTGATCATCGCGCATCGGTCGGAGGATACTGTGATTGAAACATTATCGCAGTCGTTACCATTAATTTTCAAAGTATTAGGACCATTTATGACAGACAAGGATGTCAAGGTAAGAGTCTCGACGTTGTATGATTATACCGGAGCTACTTCCATGAGCTTGGGAAAACATTAAATCTTGTTTCAGAATTTACTGAGGGCGTTCTTTGAAAATATCTCTTCTCCTCAAGCAGCTTTTCGTAGGGCGGCAGCTAATATGATTCTGACAACGTGCATAAATTGCAGGAAGCCACAGTTCTTTTTAAATTATGTGATGGTATATACGTTAGGTACGCGCTAAATAATTACGCGCTGCATGATGCAGAAACGTTCATTTAATAATAATATTTATCTTATCTAGATATAATAACGTCAGGAAGAAACGCCGACGATCATTCCTCTACTGTTATAGGCGTCTTTGGATGCCTGAGAGTGATTTTACCTTACATATGTAAACCCTCGGAGCCCCAAGATAGCAAGACACAACAGATAGATAACTTGTTACATATTTATGAATTGTGTTTTTACTATACAAAATTGCATTCTGATCATAATGTCATAAATGCAGCTTTAGAGACTTTGGCGCAACTCCTGAAAATGCCGTCAAAGCCGTTGGTGTCTGTTTTATTGCCTTCAAAGGATATAACGCAAAGCAGAATAATGTCGAATCAAAATGCATGCCTTCCATCGCTGGGTCACATGAGCATTTCCAGCGCAAGTACTGCCCATGGCGGAAATTTGGATTCCATTTTAAACTTGCACGCGCCTGATATTCCGGAAATTACTCCAAATGCAGAGTGGATCGCAGATACGGAAACGACATTAAAACGTGTAATCCTCAAACGCAGATCGAGTGTACGAGCGACGTGACGGAGACGAAAGAAAAGATGTTAGAGAGTTATTGTCATCTGCAAATCGAAATCACTGACAACGAGATTGCGGAAGAAGGTAGCGATGCCGAAAGTGAGATCGAAAAGTCCGAAAAAGCGCCGTATCCAATCCTGCAAAGTGAACACTCGAAGGAGGAAGATTACTCCGAAGAGACTAAGAGACTGTGAACGGATTACTGAAGTGCTATTGCGATATATGCCCGGAAACCAATTATACCTACGAAACCGATGGTTATTGTTTTGCTAGTACGAGCCTGAAAAACCACGTCATTACGTATGCACGGAGTATCGTCGCCCTGGTAACCATCTCCGATAGAAAACGATAAAAAAATTTCTTATCGTTTTTAATATGGTTAGTGAATCGTTTATTTACGGTACTCTATCAGAAACTCACGTTACAAAATACTTGGGATTCTATCGTAAATGTCTTATCAGCTATACATCAGTTTTTATCGTTTTTAATATGGTTAGTGAATCGTTTATTTACGGTATTCTATCAGAAACTCACGTTACAAAATACTTGGAATCTTATCGTAAATGTCTTCTCAGCTGCACATCAGTTTCTATCGTTTTTAATATGGTTAGTGAATCGTTTATTTACGGTACTCTATCAGAAACTCACGTTACAAAATACTTGGAATCCTAATTGTAATATCTTATCAGCTATATATCAGTTTCTATCGTTTTTAATATAATTAGTGAATCATTTATTTACGGTATTTTATCAGAAACTCACGTTGCAAAATACTTGGGATTCTATCGGAAATTTCTTATTACCTTTATATCGGTCTCAATCAGTTTTTAACATAATTGAAGTTTCGTTTATTCACGATACTCTATAAGAAATTCTTGATACAATACACATGGGCTTGCATCCTAAATTTCTTATTAGTGGTGCATTGGTTTCTATAATTTTTAATGGTATTAAAGTAGCTATAATTGTCTTTTTAATATGGTTAATAGTGAACCGTTTATTTACGATGCCCTGTCAGAAAAAAATTGGAAAAATTTGAACGTTCTCAGCTATATATCAGTCAGAACATCTTTAGATGTTTGCTACTCTGCATGCCACCGGATTATAACCGTGTAAAAGAAAAATAAACCGTATCAGAGATCTTTCTATGATAAAGAAAGAACTGCATTTTTTTTTTTTGAAATAATTAAGCTTCCACTTTTGCGACAACAGCACCAGGAAGCCAAGGGCCAAAATTTTCACGGTTATTAGAGAAATAAAAACAACATTTACATTAGAAACGTCTTATTTAAAATTGCATTAAAATACAAATAAAATATTTTATTATTTTAATCTTAATAACAAATCACACACACACACACACACACACACACACATAAAAATACTTCGACGAACTTTAGTTTCGAAGATGATAAGTTGTATGTCGGAAAATCCTGATAAGAAACGATAGATGTGTCGGTTCGGTTAAGTCGTATAAATATCGACGAGATGTCTATCGTTTTAACCTTATAAAAACATATGCAAAGTAGAAGGTTTTCAAACAATTCAATTTATATCTAATATACGATAGAAAACGAACCGATTTNNTGCCGTACAGAAAGTGATAAGTTGTATGTCGGAAAATCCTGATAAGAAACGATAGATGTATCGGTTCGGTTAAATCGTATAAATATCGACGAGATGTCTATCGTTTTAACTTTATACAAACATATACAAAGTAGAAGGTTTTCAAATGATTCAAATTATATCATTAATATACGATAGAAAACGAACCGATTTGCTGCCATAAAAAAGATGATAAGTTGTATGTCAGAAAATCCTGATAAGAAACGATAGATGTATCGGTTCGGTTAAGTCATATAAATATCGATGTCTATCATTTTATTCTTATATATCCGTATTAATGCATACGGTAAAATTATTACCATAAATAACGATACATATTATATCGTGTATATACGATTGATTCAGATGGGCAATAATTGTACATATAGAAAACGATTCATAACTATAAAATTTGTATAGTTATTTTCTTATTCGGACCTAAAACGATAGAAACCGATTCGATTCGATTAATGTTTTATCTGTCTTCTAAATATGCAACGATAGAACCGATAAGATACGATTAAAAACGATACAGATATAGCCGTTTTTAATCGTTTTCTATCGGATATGGTTACCAGGGTGAGCGGCGATGACGCAACGTGAGTTACCTAGAAAATGGCCTTGACGATAACATTACCAAATGGGCAGTCCATAAACATCAACAGTAGACCGGTTTCATATATTCATATTCCTCATCAACGCAATGCGAGGCTCTGCAAGATTCACGAAACCTAATTTTATACCCGTACTGTCGTCATCTATAAAATACTGTCGTTTCTATTACCCGTAATGTCATTATCTAAAGTAATTTCTGCGTGGCCAGGTTACTTTATATGGTTTTTTAAATGATTATTTGATTTATTGAAACCGTATTGCATAATCTATTAGTTACATTCGCTAAATGTATGTAGTAGTAGTAGAAAAGTGAGTGATTCCACTGGGGCCCCCGACGGCACCTAGATCTTACTGATCCTTTATGTGCCTCCCCACTCTTTTAAATGTATGTAAGTTTTACATGGATATTAAATACATGTATTAAACATATTTATAAAAGTACAATTTAATTGAACGTCACTCTCCTCCAACTTTATCCCCTCTATCCATCTCTATCTCCATTTCGACCATTTCGGGCCGCGTCGCTCGCGTGACTCGCGTCTTATCTCTAGCATCACTGCGATTGAACGTACATATAATATACACGTTATCTTCTCTCGCTGTATTCGCAAGAAATTTGCTAAGGTCGAAAACATTCAGAACCGAGAATACAGACGGGCGTATAATAAAAATACTTAATAATCTAAATAAATAAGTACATGTGATTTAAATTATGAAACATTTTTCTAAGACACAAATATATTTATTTTTAATTAAACGAGTAAGCATAAGGCATACAAATTATACATCTAAAATAGTTAATTGTTTTTTTGCAGCAGCATTTTGCTATTTGACTATTAAAAAACTCTGATGTTGATCTGAAACAAAAATATGCAAGCAAATTTTTATTTACTGAAATACGTATGTGATAAATACAAGTATTTTTCTCGATTATTTTATTATATTACCTGTTGGTGATCATCATTTTATTGACAATCGTTCTGCAGCTCGTCCTGTAATTGATCGTGCTACAACTTCTCGTCTTGCAGTTGATCGTCCTATCCTACAACTTCTCGTCCTGCAGTTGATCATCCTACAACTTCTCGTTCTACAGTTGATCGTCCTATAACTTCTCGTCTTGCAATTGATTATTTTACAGCTTCTCGTCCTGCTGCCGAGAGATCATCCTATAAATACTAAATAAATTATATACATGTATAATATAAATATAAATAATTTTAATTACACACACACGCACGCACGCACGCACGCACGCACGCACGCACACACACACGCACGCACGCACGCACGCACGCACGCACACGCACTACGTTTACGCAAACGTTACTTCTGTAGTAACTTACGATAATTCCTTCGCGTAAACAGGATTTTGTAGTAACTTACGATAATTTACTCCGCGTAAACGAGTGAATTATCGTAAGTTACTACAGAAGTAACACTCGTGTAAACGTAATAACACACACACACTATCTGTCACGTATACTATGTTTACGCGAGCGTTTTACTTCCGTAGTAACTTATACGATAATTCCTCCACGTAAATGGAGATTCTGTAGCAACTTATGATAATTCATCCCGCGTAAACGAGTAAATTATCGTAAGTTACTACAGAAGTAACGCTCGCGTAAACATACAGTTTGACAATTTTTACAAGGCAGCATATACGTACGTGTTTGTACGATTTTGTAGATACACCTTCCTTCTTAAAGATCTCTCGGCATCAGCTCTTCACGGTCAATACTTATATATATTTCACTATCAGTCACGACGCGCAAACGGGAACGCCTATCAAACACCTACACTTATACTTTACTACGTTGTAAAAAACTGTCACACACTGCGACTAGAGTCCCTTTATAAGAGTCTGGACAGACTGGTCCTTATTTTCATTGGACGTGCAACACCATGGCGGAACCAATCACGAGTGGTAAAATAACGAGCCTTCCCTGGTAACCATATCCGATAGAAAACGATTAAAAACGGCTATATCTGTATCGTTTTTAATCGTATCTTATCGGTTCTATCGTTGCATATTTAGAAGACAGATAAAACATTAATCGAATCGAATCGGTTTCTATCGTTTTAGGTCCGAATAAGAAAATAACTATACAAATTTTATAGTTATGAATCGTTTTCTATATGTACAATTATTGCCCATCTGAATCAATCGTATATACACGATATAATATGTATCGTTATTTATGGTAATAATTTTACCGTATGCATTAATACGGATATATAAGAATAAAATGATAGACATCTTATCGATATTTATATGACTTAACCGAACCGATACATCTATCGTTTCTTATCAGGATTTTCTGACATACAACTTATCATCTTCTTTATGGCAGCAAATCGGTTCGTTTTCTATCGTATATTAATGATATAAATTGAATCGTTTGAAAACCTTCTACTTTGCATATGTTTTTATAAGGTTAAAACGATAGACATCTCGTCGATATTTATACGACTTAACCGAACCGACACATCTATCGTTTCTTATCAGGATTTTCCGACATACAACTTATCATCTTCTGTACGGCAGCAAATCGGTTCGTTTTCTATCGTATATTAATGATATAAATTGAATCGTTTGAAAACCTTCTACTTTGCATATGTTTTTATAAGGTTAAAACGATAGACATCTCGTCGATATTTATTCGACTTAACCGAACCGACACATCTATCGTTTCTTATCAGGATTTTCCGACATACAACTTATCATCTTCGAAAACAAAGTTCGTTGAAGTATTTTTATGTGTGTGTGATTTGTTATTAAGATTAAAATAATAAAATATTTTATTTGTATTTTAGTGCAATTTTAAATAAGACGTTTCTAATGTAAATGTTGTTTTTATTTCTCTAATAACCGTGAAAATTTTGGCCCTTGGCTTCCTGGTGCTGTTGTCGCAAAGGTGGAAGCTTAATTATTTAAAAAAAAAATGCAGTTCTTTCTTTATCATAGAAAGATCTCTGATACGGTTTATTTTTCTTTTACACGGTTATAATCCGGTGGCATGCAGAGTAGCAAACATCTAAAGATGTTCTGACTGATATATAGCTGAGAAATTACAAATTTTTCCAATTTTTTTCTGACAGGGCATCGTAAATAAACGGTTCACTATTAACCATATTAAAAAGACAATTATAGCTACTTTAATACCATTAAAAATTATAGAAACCGATGCACCACTAATAAGAAATTTAGGATGCAAGCCCATGTGTATTGTATCGAGAATTTCTTATAGAGTATCGTGAATAAACGAAACTTCAATTTTAAAAACTGATTGAGACCGATATAAAGGTAATAAGAAATTTCCGATAGAATCCCAAGTATTTTGCAACGTGAGTTTCTGATACAATACCGTAAATAAATGATTCACTAATTATATTAAAAACGATAGAAACTGATATAGCTGATAAGATATTTACAATAGGATTCCAAGTATTTTGTAACGTGAGTTTCTGATAGAATACCGTAAATAAACGATTCACTAACCATATTAAAAACGATAAAAAATTTTTTTATCGTTTTCTATCGGAGATGGTTACCAGGGTTAGGAGCCTCTCTCAAGGTGCGTATTATGGAACTTTTCGAAATGGATTCCGATCGGAATTGTTATTTCCTACATTTCTATTGTATTTTTAGGGAAAACAGTATAATTTCGACAGGAATCCATTCCGCAAAGAGTAGATAAAACAATAAGAGACCTAACTCGGGAGCTCCGAGGGGGGGTGAGGGGCGGGGGGGGGGAAGGCGCCGGGGGGGACGACTCGTAGGCGAGGGGTCAGCCGGGGGGGGGGGACGACTCGTAGGCGAGGGGTCAGCCGGGGGGGGCAACTTGATGGCGAGGGGTCAGCCGGGGGGGACGACTTGATGGCGAGGGGTCTGCCGGAGGGGGGGGGACAACTTGGGGGCGAGGGGTCAGCCGGGGGGGGGTGCAACTTGGTGGCGAGGGGTCAGCCGGGGGGGGACAACTTGGTGGCGAGGGGTCAGCCGGGGCGGGGCGGGGGGGACGACTTGGTGGCGAGGGGGAGCGGGGAGGGGGGGACGACTCGTTGGTGAGGGGGAGCGGGGGGGGGTCGGCGAGCGTGTCGGGACATGTTTATTAAATATTAATAAACATATCGCATTGACAAGGGGTACCGCCGGGGGGGGGGGGGGGTTGTCACTTTATCGGCGCGGGGGTATTACAAAAGCGCCGTCCTCTCGTTCGCGTTCTCTCTCGCGCGCGTTCTCTCTCGCTCCCGTTCGCGTTATCTCTCCCTCGCGCGCTCGCTCCCGGTCCCCGTTCGCGTTATCTCTTTCTCGCGCGCGGTCTCTCTCTCGCTCTTCAATTTTTAGGTAAAAAAAAAAAAGAAAAAAAATACCTTAATTTTGACGAGGGGGGGCTCCATGGCCGCGGCCCACCGACATCCGTCTCAATGCTGCCGCCAGTGCCTCCCGTGGATTTTGGCGGCCAGGGCGGTTGACGGGAGGAGGAGGAGGAGAACCCGCGATGTGCACAATTTCAGCCTCGCCGAACACCAGTTCGTCCACCAATCTTTCGTCCTCTGGCGTTGGGCGATACGCGAGACCCTGCGCGAGGGAATCGGCGTAAGACTGCGCCCGCCCGCGTCCGACAGCCGGGAGGACGAGAGCGTTCCTCAGCGCTCGCCCGCGTGAAATCCCGGGTGACGTGCCCACCTGAGTTGTTGGGAGCAGGGGCGCGGGTGGCTGACGCGGGGGAGCAGCGGACCTCTCCTCTCGAATGTCACTTACTTGTGCCCGCCCGCGTCCGACAGCCAGGAGGCCGAGAGCGTTCCTCAGCGCTCGCCCGCGTGAAATCCCGGGTGGCGTGCCCACCTGAGTTGTTGGGAGCCGGGGCGCGGGTGGCTGACGCGGGGGAGCAGCGGACCTCTCTTCTTCACTATCACTATCACTATCACTACTGTCTGTGGTGAGTGATATTCAACAGTAGTTTTCTGAACTCCTGTAAAGATTCCATAAGTTTCACGATAATTTCCAACAATCCTTCGTTGGATTCTTGTCATTCCATCGTACTTCTTCTTCTTTTCCTCCGCTGTGTTTCCTCTTCGCTTTCACTATCCGAGCAGCTAAGAGCTAATCCCCTTTTCTCTTTTGAGATATCACTCTCTCTTGTATTAAATTTGCTATAATACTTCTTTGTACTATATCCATCTGTCCCACTCTTCTTAGAAGCTATCAGCTCCTTACTGCTAGTTTTAAAATACTTTGACTTATCGTACCTGGTTCTATTAACCTCTACCAGAGGCTCCCTGGCTCTGACCTGTGATAAGCAGGGATCCTGCACAGCGCTCTTGATCGATGCCCTTTGTACTGGAGGATCCCCTTTAACCGCGTTAACGAAAGACTTGGGAAGTGCCGGCCATGTTGCTGGTTTAATGAACCTATCATACTCGCTTTCTGGTTTATTTTCCTTGCCAGCCTGGATTCTTTTAGCTTCATGAAATGACACATTCTGGTATGCCATAATCACCTTGATGTCTCTGTTGTCCTGAAAAACCGGACAGCCCTTGTACGTGGATTTATGTTCACCACCACAGTTTCTGCAACAAGCCTCTTTATTACAAGCGCCATGAAACTTATCTCCGCATATTGCACATCTCTTCTCGCTTTTACAAACAATCTTTGTATGTCCGTATCTATAGCATTTATAACACTGTTTGACCGCATCAACAAAGGGTCTAACCTTGATAAAACGCATATTATCATATATGCCTAACCTATCCGGTAATTTATTGCCTTTCATTGTAATAACAATGTTGTTCATCTCTTCGATGACAAATGATTTACCATCCTTATCAAACTTTTTCCGAGTCATTTTTTCCATTTGAATAACCTCTTCCTTGTTGACTAGTTCGTCCCACAGCTTGGGAATATCGAACGGCCAGTTTACTATTACTCCTTTGCACGAAATCGATCTATTATCAATATAGCCCTGCATGCATGAATTCTTTCAGTTCTTTATCAATATTCTCCAAACACAAGTTAGCATCTATTATATTCTTAAACTTAAGCCTAGCAAGGTTAAATTGATCCATGTCAAAAATGTCTGGAAAACTTTTTATCTTATGTAAAGCATCTAATATTTTTAACTTATTTATTTCTTTATTATTACACACCTTGTTGACACACAACTTGCAATGGACTATTTTATGACCTTCGAAATCCGACATGAATTTATCACAGCCCTTGTTTGAAGCACCTTGGTCATTCTTATATATATCCTTACTACCTACTACCAAATTACCTTGGTCTTGTACATACACTTTGTGCTGCCGCTCAGTTACCTTACCGATATCGTACGTTTTATCCTTATTCAAAGAATCTTCCTTATTTGTTGTCATTACTTTACTTGTATTTTCCTCTGACAGCTCCATCTCTACATTGCTGTGTGATACATCTACCACTAACGTCTTATCTCCTCCGTCCTTTCGGCCCAATTCTTTGTCCATTTCTTTCAATTCCTTGACACTTGCCACTACTGACCTGTCGATTATTATTTTTTCTTTATCTTTCTTGAGCACGTTCTGATTCTTTTTCTCCTTCCCGCCAAAATCATTCTCCCCTCTAATCTGGCCATAACCTGAACTGTCTTTCGGCATATCGCGAAATTGGGCCCCCCACCGAAGGGGGGCTCAAATAGAGATAAACTTTTCCTTAACTAATCTCCAGCACGTTCTACCACCCTCCTCTATCGTACTTCAGCCTCCTCTATCTCGCAGAATATCTTTATATTACAACTATTTCAGCCCGTCAACGATAACACGTCCGCCATCTTCAGCGTCTTCCTCAATCCCAGACTCGTAATCTGAGGAACCAAGTTTGAGTCCACTAGAGCCATGTAAACATGGAAAGTTTTTTTTCGAAAGCTGCGCCCTCCGTACAAGATAGGTTTCTTGTGCGGAGCAAACTGGGCTCCATCTTTTGGAAAGAGACGTTAAGCCGTTGGTCCAAAAGGATAAGTGAGATACTACCCTCTCGGAGAAGGGTAGTATTGGATGAGAATTGACTAAAGGGTTGGAAACATCCCTACAAAACGCCTTGCAACCCTGAGGGGTGTCAATAAACGTATTTATCTTTTTATCTTATTAATAACAATGGTTTCGTTGAATTTTCGATTGGTATCATAAGCCCACTTTTTCTGGCCGATATTTAAATTATAATTCCTGTCACCCTGTCTTTCAAAAGCGTGGTATCATCATGGGACTCATAGACCGAGCTTTTTTATTTTCTTATCTAAAATTCGACAAAAAAAATCTGGAACTTATTGTAAGCATCCTTTTGAACAACGATTATTCCTTAGATTTTATTTTTAACACAATTCACGAACGTCTTAAAAGTCTCTTTTTTAAACAAACTAAAAAACAAAATTTAGACGAGACACTTGACAATGGTGTAAAGAGGACGTGGTTTACCATTCCTTTTTTTCATTTATTTTTAGTCAATTTCAAAGATATTTTTAGAGAATTAGATCGAAAATTTATCATTTTACAACGCCAATAAACTAAATAAATTTTAGAAGAATTTTCTCCCGGTTTCCGCAAAGAGTATAACGTTGTCTATAAAGATCTCTGGCCGAGATTGCGACGTATCATTCGTGGGGCAGACTGGCAGACAATTAAAAACTAGAATAATTGAAAATCGCAGTCATATCCACATCCACAGAAACAGTTCCGTCCACTCCGTGATTACCGATCACAGAATCCAGAATGATCACGATTTCGATTAGTGTTACGGAACCGCATTGTAAACGCTGTACCAAGTCGTAATTCGGCGCGACAATAGGTAGCGTCACTTGATCTCGCACGCCCGATGAAACGAGCGTCGCGCATTCTGTGCGGCACCGCTCTCCACCTATCGCGGTGACGCGTTTAAACCAGGCGAAACAATCGACGCGATCATCACGAGTACTTTGGATTAAAACTTAAAGTCACTTGTGAAATAACAAACAACGGCGATTTTGGAAGCGGAAATTTCTGGACGTTTCGCTGAGATTAATAGCGCGTCCCCTTTCTGATCCCTCGAAGGTTCTCGAACCTTTTCGGTATAAAAGCGGGACCGGATGGCGCACGATCCTCTTTGCAAATTCGCTGATCTGCGCGATAACCCATGTATCTCGCTCGCTCCTAAAATCAGTTTCTTTGTAGAAAAAGTAATCTTTATTAAACTGTATATATTGTAAATATTAAATTTGGACAGTTAAACTTAATTCACAAATGTCGCTCTCTTATCTAATCGTTGTGCCGTCTACCTGCTGCCGAAACATTTGGTCCTTCGAGCCGGATATCATTTCCCGTCCGGCAATCTCTTCTCATTTCTTCAAGAGGCCCAGCCGATTAATTGAGGTGACTTAAGAAAAACAGAAAATGGAGCAGTTAATTGCGGTGCAACAGGAATTGTACGCGCGCATGACTCGCACGTATAATAACCTAAAGAAGACGGGAGCAGCTAAAATTATTTGAGCGCTCATTGCTTTATCTCTCAAGGTCCTCGACACCAAGTAGGAAAAGTTCGAACGCAATCACGAGGTCCTTCTCAAAGATTACGGAAAGAACCTCACTGAATACACTTACCTGAAAGAAGACCTTTTCGAGCAAGCCGAAAACGTTTATGTGTACCAGAGATCGGTGCTGCTCGAAGTGGAGAAAACCTTACCCGGAGCGAAGGAACACAAGCCCATGCCAGGGGACACCGCCAATTCCAAGGACATTACCGCGTATCCAGCTGCTGAGCTTCACCGGGAAGTACGAGGATTGGCCCTCATTCCGAGATCTCTTTGTGTCCCTCATCGGTCGCGATGCAGCCGTCACCGACGTGGAAAGGCTTTATTACCTGAAGGCGTGCTTGAAAGGAGAAGCGGAGCAATTGGTCAAAAACATCCCTACCACCGCGGAGAACTTCGGTCGAGCGTGGTTGGCACTGCAGGAATTCTACGAAAACAAGCGGCTGCTGGTGAGGTCGGTCTACTCCACGTTTACGTCATTTATGAAGATGAAGGGTGAGTCAGCTGCAGATCTACGTAAATTATACCACCGAGTGACTAGTACGGTCGGAGCGCTCGAAGGGATCGTTCGACCTATCACGAGCTCCGAAGACTTGTTCGTGTTTCTCGCGGTAGAAATGCTGGATGCTCGGTCGCGGTGCGAATGGGAAAATTCATAAACGATACCTCAGTTCCTCTGAATTACACGTCGCTTAAGCAATTTCTCGAACTGCATACCTTGGAGGCCGTTCAGGGAGTTAAGAGTAAAAGTAACGCGACCAAGTCAGATACCACTTCGCGATCCGCGTGCGCACATCATGCGGGAAATAAAGAACGACCTAAGAGTAAGAGCTCCTGTCTTTTTTATCACGGCAATCACTTTATCATGGTATGCGCGACCTACAAAGCAAAATCTGCAAACGAGCGAAAACAAGTTGTCGAAGCCAACAACTTGTGTATAAATTGTCCGGCAAACACCGTGTGGCCGATTGCCCTTCAAAGCGTACCTGTTCAGTTTGCGGAGAGAAGTATCACTCGTCCCTGCACGATGCGTACCGAACTGTCAAGGAGACATCTCCCGCCACGACGTCACATGCGGCACAACCTCTGTCAATTTTGGGACAGACTATTATTCTCGCGACAGCACAATTTTGGGTAGCCGACTGGTTTGGTGCGCTCCATTCCGTGCGCGCGTTGGTGGACCAGGGCTCCGAAGCATCGTTCGTATCCGAGTCGCTCGCTCAACGCTTTCGACTAAACGCGTGGCTACAACAGTCAGAGTATTCGGCACCAGCGGGCAACAGACCGGCGTTTTGCGTGGGGCCTTAAATATCGCGATCTTACCGTCAACAGGGAATACCCAGATTTCAGTACACGCGCTTATTCTGCCTTGTCTGACGGCGTAGACGGGAGCGACGGAGGTCAAGGCGAATCCAGGTTGTAAGTTGTTCATCCAGGCTGCATAAATGCAGGGGCTCGATTGGGATACTCCAATGCCTGCCGAAAATGCCGATCGCTGGAGAAACTTTCACCAGGAGTTGCCGGTCCTGGAGAATGTGCGGATTCCACGTTGGGTGAGACACGGACCGCCCGGGAGCTAGCTCGAGCTACACGGATTCGCGGACGCCTCCGAGCGGGCGTATGCGGCGGTGCTCTACTTGCGTGCTGAAACAGAGTAGGGCATTGTCACTACTCTGGTGTGCGCGAAGACGAAGGTCGCACCGATAAAGACAATCTCCTTAGCCAGATTAGAACTCTGCGCCGCGGATCTCTTAACGAAACTCACCGAACACACGCTTACAGTTTTTTAGCTCACGGTCCCAGCTCACTTATGGTCCGACTCCGAGGTTGTCCTCGTCTGGATTGGGTCTCACCCAGGGCGGTGGAAAATTTTCGTGGCCAACGGCGTGACGAATATCCAGACGACACTTCCATCCGCGCGATAGCACTATACGTGGCAGGAAAGGACAATCTTGCTGGCTGTGCGTCCCGTGGTCTGGCCCCAAGACAACTGGTGGACTACTAATTGTGGTGGAGAAGATCTCCATGGCTTACTACCACAGCCGGTCCGTGGCCGGCAACGGTCAAGCTCCCAAGCGCTGACGAAATGCCCGAACAACGCACGATCCATGTGGCGGCTGGACCTATAGCGGAAGCCGAGCCTGAACTGTTGCTGCGATGCTCATCGTTAGAAAAGCTGCTGTGTATTACCGCCTGGTGTCGACGGGCTCTCCAGGCACGATGCCCGGCTGACCAAGAGAAACCACGAGAGGGGACGATCCGAGCTGGCTGGACTCTGACGGCAGACGAGCTTGACACCGCATTATTGGTCTGGATCCGCAAGGTTCAAACTGCAAACTACAAAGAGGAATTAGCGGACGGTACCAACCAAAGGCCGTTAAAGCATCGGACATCCCTCGCCAAACTGCATTCTTTTGTCGACCCGCAAGGCGTCCTGCGAGTGGGAGGGGGCGTCTCAAGCCTGCATGCACTTCTGGCCTATGACGAAAGGCATCTGATCATCTTGCCAGCTGCTTCGCGCCTCACCAAGCTAATCATAAAGGCCTATCATAAGAGAGTGCTCCACGACGGCGTGCAACTCACGCTAAGTGCTCTTAGACGAAAATTCTGGAGGGGCGTGCAGCAGTAAAGCGATATATCCATCGCTGCCTTCCGTGTGTGCGATGGCGGGCGGCATCACCAAACCAGCTCATGGGTGACTTTCCGCAACTACGGGTCACTTCTTCATGACCGTTCCAACACACCGGAGTGGACTACGCGGGCCCTGTCATGATGCGTACATCAAAAGGGCGTGGACACAAAGCGTACAAAGCGTTTCTCGTCATCTTTGTGTGCTTAAGCACAAAGGCAGTGTACTTGGATGTCGTCTCAGACTACACGGCTGAGGGCTTTATCGCTGCTTTCAAGCACTTCGTCTCCCGACGACGTTTTTGCCAGATGATGTACTCCAACTGCGGCACTAACTTTGTAGACGCTGATTTCCAGTTCAGGGCCCTCTTCAAGGCTAGCAGTGTCAAGGCATTTGCTCCTCACCGCATTTGCTCCTCTGTGGCTTCAGACCGTGGCCACAGTGGCGCTTCAATCCACCATCGGCTCCGCACTTTGGCGGAATTTGGGAGACAGCGGTGAAATCCGTGAAACATCACCTGCGAAGAGTGGTGGGGGAATCGACACTTACCTTCAAAGAGCTGTCCATGCTCTTAGCTCAAATAGAGGCATGCTTGAACTCCCGGCCCATTCAAGCATTGTTGAACGACCCTGATAATATCACCGCGGTAGCTCCTGGCCACTTTCTTGTAGGTTCCGCTGTTGTTGCTCTTCCAGAGCCGTCTCTCCTAGAAGCAAAAAACACTTACTTGACCCGTTAGCAATTATTGTAATACATGAGAGACCATTTTTGGGATCGGTGGTCAAAGGAGTACATACATACCTTCACCCAGCGGGTAAAGTGGTGGAAGGTCAATCAAGAGGTCACCGTCGAGCGCCTGTGTCTAATCCGCAGTGAAGCCACGCCGCCAACCAAATGGCTTTTGGCAAGGATTACCAAAATTCATCCTGGCGACGATGAACTTGAGTCGTCACTGTCAAAACAGCCTCGTCGGAATTCACTCAGCCCGTGACGAAGCTCGTCACGGGCCCTGACGACGACCCTCACGCGTGATATGCGGACATTCTATCTCTTTAGTTTCTTTTAAAACTTAAAGGCTTATTGCATTAACAATTGATTCACAAACTCGTCGCACATACCATTAACTTCCGCGTGCGCTTACCTTTTTTTTCGGGTGCATACCTTTGTTCGCCGCAGCTCGACAACTTAGGGAGCACACCTCACGTACTGACTATTCAACTATTCAATAAGATTCGCGAATTATTACGCTCACTCACGATAATAGTATGCTTCGGTCACTTCACTTGATTGACTGCACTCATGTTTACATCTCACATTTATTCGCATGAATAGTAGCGCCGATCATTCACTCGCGTCGCTAGTACACGCAACATCTGACTTAATTCCGTTAGATCATTAACGGGGCGGGCGGGATGTTACGGAACCGCATTGTAAACGCTGTACAAAGTCGTAATTCGGCGCGACAATAGGTAGCGTCACTTAATTGGCCTCGCGCGCCCAATGAGACAAGCGGCGCGCATTATGTGCGGCACCGCTCTCCACCTATTGCGGCGACGCGTTTAAACCTGGCGAACCAATCAACGTGATCATCACGAGTACATTGGATTAAAACTCAGTCACTCGTGAAATAACAAACAACGGCAATTTTGGAAGCGGAAATTTCTGGACGTTTCGCTGAGATTAATAGCGCGTCCCCTTTCTGATCCCTCGAAGGTTCTCGAACCTTTTCGGTATAAAAGCGGGACCGGATGGCGCACGATCCTCTTTGCAAATTCGCTGATCTGCGCGATAACCCATGTATCTCGCTCGCTCCTAAAATCAGTTTCTTTGTAGAAAAAGTAATCTTTATTAAACTGTATATATTGTAAATATTAAATTTGGACAGTTAAACTTAATTTACAAGTGTCGCTCTCTTATCTAATCGGTGCCGTCTACCTGCTGCCAAAACAATTGGGATAATGTTAAAATTTTGGATTATAAAAGGTATTATCATAAACGACTTAGGATACAACCGTTTAAATTTGCATAAAATCACACAATTCATGCAAATGTTTCTAGTGTTACAAAACCTTTTATATCAACAGAAAATGTTGATGTAGAAGATCAGGAAGTTGATCTCTGTTCACCACTTGATGAAATGGAGATTGATGGAGCATCTGAGGAAGAATACAAGAGTAATGGAGGAACAAGTGAAAGTGATAATGTCGGAAGTGAAGACAAATATGTTTTATCGAATAAGAAAAATATTGAACCTCAAACATTTAATCAAGAAGAATTAAGTGATCTGATCAGGGAATTAGGGTTGCCTAAAGATGGAGCCAAATTACTAGCTTCAAGGTTGAAAAAAAAGAATATGTTGTCGAAAGGAACGAAAGTTTCAATTTATCGAACGAGAGATAAATTATTCAGGAAGTACTTTACTCAAGACGAAGATCTGGTATACTGTCCTGATGATACAAGACTGATGAATGATTTGAAAAAAATATATACAAAGCTGAAGAGTGGAGATTGTTTATAGATTCCTTCAAGCGAAGCCTGAAGGCCGTGTTGTTACATAATTCTAATCAATATGCGCCAATACCCATAGCACGTTCAGTAACGCTCAAAGAAAAATACAAGAATATTGAGATAGTGTTACATAAAATAAAATACTCGGAACACAACTGGCAAATTTGTGGTGATCTCAAGATTCTTTCTATGATTTTGGGTCAGGTTTCACGAAGTTTCCATGCTTTTTATGCTTATGAGATAGCAGATACCGCGAAAACCATTACGTCAAAATACATTGGCCTGCAAGAGAATCCATGGAACCCGGTTCAAAAAATGTCATCAGCAAGTCTTTAGTAGATCTATCCAAGATTCTCTTTCCTTCTCTTCACATTAAACTTGGTTTAATGAAACAATTTGTCAAAGCTTTAAATAAAGATGGTTCGTGTTATGCATACTTGGCAAATAAATTTTCAGCAATAACTGATATGCTAAATTGAAAAAGGGAATCTTCGATGGCCCACAAATCCGTACAATGTTGAGAGATGAAGCATTCGTTGCTACAATGAATGCCAAAGAAAAGGCTGCGTGGCTTAATTTTAAGGAGGTAGTTGAAAACTTTTTAGGTAATCACATGAGTGAAAACTATAAAGAATTAGTTGCTGATATGCTTAATAATGTCTTTGACCCGTCGTCTCACTTCGTTTCCAACCGAACCACATACGTGACACTTTATTTTATACTTGTATTTCTATTTTCCGAAATGTGCGACTCTTCAAATTCATTTTTCGGATTTCGACTACTGCGACTTTTTAATTATTGTACTTCTTTGACTGCTGCAGACCTTGAGGTGAGCTCTCTCCTTTTTCTTTTTTTTTTATAACAATGTACTAAATATATGTTTCTTTTTCACAGTGGAAATGTCCACTGTAACCGTGCGTACCAGCTTGCTTGTCACATCTCCTCAAGAAAGGAGCTTCCTACCTCGAATTCTGCAGAAATACAATTATATAAAAAAGTTTTCTTTTCCTAATAAACGCTGAAAATGGCTCGAAAAAAGAGCCAAAACGTTCGTTACTTTTAAATACACGTATTTGTTTTATTTGCGTGGTGCATGTATCGCGCCTGACTCGCACATTTGCCGTTAATTCTTTTAATATATAATAATAATACTTTATTCGGTTCGGCCTTCCAGCCTAAAACCTGGGACTTGGTTTACAATTCGTTACTTAACATTCACTCCTTCATTCATTCCTTTTTCCTTTCTCCTATTCTCTCTCATTTTTTCTAATTCTTTCATACATTTTACATTTACTAACTTTTCTTCCTCTCCTAAAAAATCGCTCACTCTAATCCTACTCTCTCTATCTAAATGTGTCAGTATATGCTCAATCGTTCCTTCTTTTTCCTCTTAAATCTGACATTTTCTTCTTTCCGTCGCCGCCCAGAATCTATTTTTTTCCTCTTTGTTTCCACACCTCCATCTCGCAATCAACTTTTGGCTCCCTTTGTGCCCTTTTTCTTTTAAATATTTTGGCCCCTCCTGCGCCATTATGTCCTTATATCTACCGTTGTATCTCGTGCTTCCTATCTTACTATCCATCCATTGCCCCAGTCTCTCTCTCTCTCTCTCTCTCTCTCTCTCTCTCTCTCTCTCTCTCTTTTTCTCTCTTCCCTATTATTTGACCTATATTCGTCTTTTTATCCCTCAGTACTTTTATTCCCTCCGAACTAAATCAATTTTGCCTATAAAACATTTCTTTCTCCTCTTCCACCATGCCCTTTTGTCCCTCTTTCTCTTTTTCCTTCACGCATTCTATTACCAATTTTCTTTCCCCCTCCTTCATAGCCTTTTCCTCAAATCTTACTGCTCTATTTCCCGCAATTGTACTGAGCTTTACTTTCCCTGTTTCCTTGTAAACTATAAAGTCCGACGTACAGGAGTCAAAGTTAAGGGTCCACTTTACATACTTTTTATGTATTCTTTTCAATTCTTCTCTTTCTCTCCATCCCCAAATCTCTGCCCCATACATTATAACCCCAAGCACTAAATATTTCAATAATATCATCCTTCTCCTAAAGTCATCCCTGAACCTACGTTCCCCCAACCCCCAAACCTGCTTCATCACTATATTTGCCTTCTTCTTTACGCTCTTAATCTGTCCACCGTCACTTCCATTCCTCCTCAGCTCGTATCCCAAGTACTTGTATTCCCTTACTTCCTCTAATCTCTTTCTTTCCCATTCCTATCCCGCCTCTTTTCTTCTGCCTCTTCCTCTTCTAAAGCACATAATCTCCGACTTCTCAGTGTTCAACTGCAGTTTTTTTCTTCTTAAATATCTCTCCAGTCTCCTTATCATCTCTTTCATTCCATCTACACCTTGTGCCAGCAACACCATATCATCTGCATATGCCAGCGTCCATATTCTTTCTGTTCCAACCCTCATGCCGCCCGCCTGTCCTGTCCTCATCTCTTCCTCCACATCTGCGATCAATATCGAGAAAAGTAGCGGGCTCAGAGGGCACCCCTGCCTTACTCCTTTTTTTTGTCCAGAACCAGTTGGAGATTTTTTCGTCCACTCTAACTGCACTCTTTGTACTTTTATAAATTTCCTTGATCTTTTCTATTATACCTTTTCTTATTCCTCTTTTCTCTATTACTTCTCATAATACCTTTCTATCCACTCTGTCGAAGGCCGCCTTTAGGTCCACAAAGAACCCATATACCTCTTTCCTCCTTTCTTCCTCAATTCTCTCTTGACCACGTGCTGCAACACATACACGTTGTCCATCGTCCCTCTGCCCTTCCTAAAATCTGCTTGGATTTTCGGCAGAATTTTCTTCTCTTCCACCTTTTTCTTACCTTTTCTGCTAATATCCCTGCATAAATCTTGTACGCAGTACATAACAAAAAGACTCCCCTGTAGTTTTCCGGGTCACCTTTTTTAAAAATTGGGGATATTAGCCCTATTATTCATTCTTCCGGAAAGCCTTCCCCTTTTCACACCTTTTTCAGGATTTCCTTCAGCTTTTCTTTTATCCGTCCATCGCTGAACTTTCACGCCTCTCCTGCTATCCCATCTACCCCTGCCGCTTTTCTCCTCTTTAAGTTCTTAATTTGTTCTTCAATTTTTTGATCTTGGATCTCCAGCTCTCCGTCTTCTTCCTTGCTTCTTCTTTCCACCTCTTCTCCTGTCCTCTTTACTTCCTCCCAGTAGTTGCATAAAATGCTTTTCCCATTCCTCCATCTCTATATCTTCTTCAATGGGTACTATTTTTTTCCTTTACTTTTTTATTATCTTCCATATTTGCTCTTCCGTTTTTGCGTTATCACTTCTTCCTCATATTTCTCTAGTCTTTTTTTTTCCTTCCTTCTATACAACTCCCTAAATTATCTTCTTAGTCTCACATATTTCTCCTTTCCTTCTTTCCCCATTCTCCATTTTTTGTATGTCCTCTTCAACCCCCTCTTCTTTCTCTTACACTCCTCATCCCACCAATCCTTTTCTCCTATTTTTTTTCCTAATTTTGATCCTTTTTCTTACCATACTTTTTTCTACTGCCTTCTTCGAGTTTTCCCACACGTCCTCCACTTCTTCTTCCTTCACCTCTACCTTTTCTGCTTTCTCCTTATACTTTTTGATACTTTCTTTGTTCCACTGTATTACTTCCTTTGTTTTCTCTTGAATCTCCTCCTCTAATCTCTTTCTAATCCTCCCCTTATTTCTACCTCCAAGGGTTGGTGATCCGACTCTACTCTTTCTCCAATTGTTAGTTTGATCATCCTATATCCCACGTCTCTCGATTCACCACGATGTAGTCCACCACCGATGCTCCTCTTCCTCCGGAAAACGTCCATTCTCCTTCCTTATCGCCTCTCATATTACCGTTCCCTACTTCCCATTCCCTTTCCTCCAGCATCTCTATGGCCGGTATTCATAGTCGGTTATTATATTTAAGACCATCTTAAGTATAATTTTAAGATCTCATTAACCAATCACAGAGCCGTATTAGCATCTTAAGATATTACTAAAGACGGTTTTGAAGTAAGATCGGATTATGAATACCGGCCTAAAAATTTCTTTCCCTCTGTATTTATTACCTCGTCCTTGGAGCTTCTCCCTCTTTCCCCCTCATTGTCCCCCTCATAATTTTTACCTTTCCCCCTATTCTTGCATTAAAATCTCCCCCTATACATAGAATTTTCTCTTCCCTTTTCTTTACCATTTCCTCAAACCCTCTTCGTAATGTTCTCATTTTTTCCCCGTTATATACCGTTATTATTCTTCATATTTCCCCTACTACCTTTAATTTTCTCTCCTGCATTCCGTTTCCAGATTCTACTTCCTTAATATCTATCTCCTCTATCTCCTTTCTCACGCCTGTTACTATGCCTCCCTTCGCCCTATCTTTACATTTTTCTCTAATCGCAAATTGACATTTCCATACAAACTTTTTTGACATATTCTTCTTTATCTTCTCCCATTCCATCTCTTCTACCCACGTTTTGCATAGTCCTATAATATCGAATCCTTCTATGTATTCCCAGAATTCTCTGTCTTTCTTCTTCAGCCCTGCCACATTCCAGAATATCATCTTTATTTCTGCGCTTGCATCTCCATCTCCTTTCCTCCCCTCTTCCTCTTCTTTTTGTTTCCTGTTGTTCCTTGCACTTCTATTCCTTCATCTCGGCCGGTTTTTAAAAATTCTCCCTTTTCCTTATTTCCTCTGCCACCTCATTCCACACATACATCTCTTTCTCTATGTACATTTTTCTATATCCTATTTTTACCTTTTTTCCTTCTGCTCGTTCTTTTCTTGCCCGTTCTCTCAATTTCCTTTGCACATTCCTCTCCTCTTTCGTTAGGTCGTGATCAATGAATATGTTTTCACCGAACAATTTACTCTTCCGTTTCATTATTGCTTCCTTTCCCACCAAATCTCCCATCTCTACTATTACTGCTTCCCTTCCTTCCCTGCCTACCACTTGAACACCTTGTACATTTTCTGTGGTCCCAAATTCCTTTTCCAAAAATACTTTAGCCTCCTCCTTTAAGCTGTTATTCCCTTTCTTCAGTCCTCTTATGATTATGTTGTTCCCCCTTCTCTCCTTCTTCTCTCTCTCCTCTATTATTCTTTTCAGCTTTCTCACTTCTTCTCCTATCTCGCCTGTCAATTCCCCCTTATCTCCTTGTCTAAGCTCCTGTCCTTTCCACTTGCCTATTCGTTCCGTCACTTTTTCCGTTATTTCTTCGATCTTTTCTTCTAACCTCCCTTTTCCTCCGTCTTCTTGTCTCTCTAGTTCTTTTACTCTTTCTTCTAATTCCTCTATCTTCTTTTCCTTTCTTTCTTTCCTAGCCTTCCAGCTCTCCTTTAATTCCCATATCTCATTCCTTGTGCCTGCCATCTCTTCTTTTAATTCTCTCAGTAATGCTATCATCGCTCCCTCTTCATTCTTCCTTTTTTCTTCCTCTTCCGTATCTCTCCCCTTCTCTTTCATTCTCTTCTCTCCAGGTGGTCTTCTTCTCTTTATTTCCTCGTCCTTGTGCATGGTGTAATCTTCTATTTTGAATTTTACACGTCGCTATATCTGTACTGTTTTTCCCACGCTTTCCTATCTCGTCGCCCATCAATACGCACGGGCCCGCCGCGTTACGTGCGGACTCGGCCTTACTCGCTGCCGCTCGCTTGTCTCCCTACTCTATGCCGTATGTCGTCTATACTCTATGCCGTATGCTGCATGAAAATCGCACAAAATCCCCATTTTATCCCTAGCCTTTCCCCTCGTCCCTCTATCCTAACCTCTCACCTAGTCGTATCTTTACTCTTTTGATTAATTTTCACTCTTCGCGTCTCCCTGCTTCCCTCCACTTCTATCGCTTCCACCGCCGTTCCCCTCCCCTCTCCTTCTATCCTACACTCCAAATCTATCAGTAAACGCAGTCGTTAGCAATATCCTACGTAACGCTCTCTGCATCCATTCACACACACATCCGCTAACCAAGTCTCCCCGTTAATTCTTTTAATGATATCACGAGATATCGCAAAATTCCGTGGGACTGAAAACGGTGCGGGATTGCAAACCTCATCTTTGTCATAACACTGTGCTATTTTACATATAAGCTTATAGGCACCCAGTTATAATTCATACTGTCTGACGCAATGTTGGGTGACGTACAGCTGCCAACCATCGGCCAAGCGTTGGTCTTCGTTGTACACTCGCGGTCAATAATGCTTTTCATCTAAAATTAGTTGCGTTCGAGTTAATAGCTGAACACATCGTGTCTAGATATTTGTGCATCATGACTGTTTGTTCTACCAATAGATTTACTACATTTTTAGAGCCAGATTTTTGTGGCAGTGAGGCATCGGAAATAGGGCGACTAATGCCAGGCTTCCTCAATGGTGATAATGCGTCGGGAATGGGACTAGTGTTAGAAACAATACAGATATTGCTAGACTTCTGTGGCCGCGCGGCGTCGAATCTGGGCTTTTTCTTCTTTAAGACGATGACCTGCAAAGGTATAGGGCGAGTTTCTCGCCGTTTAGAAAAATATCTGTCCTCGAGTGGTCGAAGAGGAAATCGTTCCTCGAAAAGCCGCCGCGGCGTTTTGTCCAGAGTGCGTTAAACTTGGTGCACGGGGCGCCTGGCGCCAATACTTGAAGGGCGTCGAGCGCCAGGAGTCGGACGTCTAAGCGCCATGAGCCGGTGGGCGTTTGAGCGCCAGGAGTCGGAAGGCGACTAATCGCCAAAAGTCGACGGGCGGCTTAGCGCCAAGAGACGTTAGGCGTCCAAGCGTCAGAAGGTATCTTTATAAGGGAAGGGATTCCTCCAGTTATACTAGATTTTTCTAGTTTTTGCCTTGCAGGGGGTTTCTTTATACAGGGTGTCTTATTTTAAAAAACTCAGGCAAATATCTCGAAAAAATATGGATGATACGGAAAAACGTTTCAGACAAAGTTATACTGCTTCAAGGAAGACGGATAATGGCGATGATTTGACCTTGGGTGGTCGTTTGAAGGTCACGTAATTAAATGTCACTTTCAATTTCTTAAGGTAGTTTGGTCGTGAACAACTTTTTCCAAAAGTGATAGATTTTATTTTTTATATCGAAAGAAGGAAATATCCTGAATCGATTAAACCCAGAAAGAAGACTATTCACCGTCCCGTTCTCAAGATATTTAATTTCAAAATTAGGTCATTTTAACATTGGTCTAATAGGAAAAGAGATATTTTCCTATGAATAACACAAGTTTGCGAAAAATCTTTTGCCAAAAATGTCCGAACAATATATATCGATAGAAAGAGGACACTGTGAGGAAGTCTATAGTTGAAGGTGAACACGATCCACCATACAGTTTTTTTTAAATTAATAATTAAAGTTTGGTTTCCGGTGCTCAAGCGCTGATTTTCACAACTCGAGCGTGGCGACGTGGCAACGCCGCACGCTGGGATCGTCGGCGTAAGGTTAGGTGCACGTTAGGTGTGAGTGAGCGCAAAGACAAACAAGTGTACCAACCGCACAAACTGTTTGGCTTTGCCAAGTCGCTGTCCTCATCTCGTACATGAGGGCTGCGAGGAAAATTGTTTATGTAAAAAATTACATGCACCTTGTGGCGAAATTACTGTACTTCCGTAAATCGCCATAATAACGCAATAATTTAATCAAAATAATCTCCGAAGTAGAGCATTCAGGAGTTGGCACAAGTTGAAAACTAGTCAATACGTGTTAACATACACTTTATTTTAATTTATTTCAGGCAAAATATTATTCTATAACGTAAAAATTACTTACTAATGGTCTTTTTACGTCGTTACGAAGCTTTGCGACGCGTTATTCTATTTTTTTTAATCATATAAATGATTCGATAAAAAAATCATAAACATTGCTTTGACTTCGGCTCTTCACGACCGAACCACCTTAAATGGAACCTCTCATATTATAGTACAAAAGAGCCAATTTTTGACCCTAAATAACTCCCGAACGGGTCAACGTATTGACCTCTGGTTTGGAACAAAAATTTTTTCTTTTTATGCCCTTTCAAACAACCCCGATAGCACCAATATTCTATAAATATTCATATAACGTCCATGGGCATTCTGGACATAATATGGACATCCATAGGATATTGTGTGCTGTCTGAGAATATACTATAATATGAGGAGTTCCATTTAAGAAATTGAAGGTAACATTCACGTGACCTTCAAACAACCATCCAAAGTCAAATCATTGTCATCATCTTATGTCCCCCTTGAAACAGTACAACTTTTGTCTGAAACGTTTTTCCGTATTTTTCATATTTTTCGACATGTTTGCCTGGATTTTTTAAAAGAGACACCCTGTATATTGTGGCTGGATGTATTTTAAATTCGAGAAACGCTTTACATCATGTGTTGCCTAGCGGCGTCGTCGCGAACTAGTTGCTAACAATATAGACTTCCGTCGAGTTAAAATGCAGATGCGTTTTGAGAGTGGCGTAGGTCGTCACATAACAAGTAGCCAGTTATTTGCCAGTTATGGCCCAGTAGTGGCTGATGAATCTTGGCCGACAATTGACTGCCGCATGCAAGCGTCCCATTTGACTACATTGATATTGACCACGGTCTCGATTAACTAAGTTGATATTGACCACGTCCCGATTGACCACGGTCCCAATTGACCACGATCGCGATTGACCACGTTACAGGAGGTAGCAGCAATCGCGTGACAGAAACGTGTGAATTTAGAGCTTGTATGAACGGGCTCTAAATCCGTGGCACGCTTGTCTCAGTACCGTGTACGCGCATGCGCGCGTACGCAAAAATACGTACACGACGATCGTCTACGATACGCTTTGTAACTTTAAATCCGCAGGATGCTTGCTCTTTCTCGCTTGCATTCGCTCTCTTGTTCTTATTCCCTTATTTTTGCTCAAATAATGTATAATAATTTACTTGCTGGATTACGATAACGTAATAGACACGTTGACGGCCCTAGATACTAGCGCCGCATATAGTATCAAAAATATAAACCGAACAAGCTTTTCTGTAATTTTCCAGATTTGGATTTTGCATCGCAATATCTCCGCTTATAGAGCACGTAGAAAAAAAAAATAAAAATACTTTGGTTATTATGTAATTTGAACCTAATAAGCTATCCGCATTGAGCTTATTTAGAATTTGATCAGTTCAACCGTTATTGCGAACTCAAAATCTCGGATACTCGCAACTCTTGTACTCGCGTAAAGAAACACGGGGCGGTCTTGCGTTGCGTGTGTAGTTGGGCGCAAGACATTACCGTGTCTCTTGATGTCAATATTTATTTATTATAGGATTATTTGGACGATAACAGTATTCGTGGCATTAGGTTGCGCCATTGCCTTAATGAAAATGGCTTGGAATTATTACGATACCCATCCTACTTTGACAGTTATCGAGTCAACACATCATGGAATATGGAATTATCCGTTTCCCGCAATAACGGTGTGCGATATTAATCGTATGTCTTACAATTTGACTAAAAAATTTGTTGAAAATTTGTAAGTATTTAACGTTTACGACTTTGTGTATATAGGTACATACTGAATAATTATTTAAAATCAAAATTATTTAATTTTTCTTTACACTATTTGTAATGCATAATCCTACGTATATGAAAGTCATTTTTTCTCCTTACTATGTTGCAGAAAAACACCAGCCAATGTCTCGAAAGAATATTTAATTCAAGAAATGCGGCTAATGAATGAATTATTACTACCAGGAATATTCGGATATGACGTTCAGAAGAACCTTACTCGTTTACAGGATATTATAGATGATAACCATTTATCTATTCTTAATGTAATGAACATGGTATGTATATATAGAAAACATTTGTTAGGCGTATGCATATAGTATGGCTACGAGATTCTGGAATAAATTTTACGGAACAATAGCATTACTTTAATAAGAATGACAACTACTGCAACATACAGGCATACTGTAAATATTAATATTATTATATTTAAATTTGATGTTATTATGTATCAGTATATGAGGGTCGGTATGAGAGTAATGCCTCCTAATTTTTTCTTTTGAATCTGGTGCCATAGAAAATTTTGCGTTTCACTGAATTGTTACTTGAAGTCTCTGGTTGCATTATGTTGAGTAGTGTTGTGATCAGTTATATACGTTAGTGTATCACGCAAACAGTTCAAATTGGTGCATGTTTTAAATACGCGTAACAGTCAAGAACGGTAATTGAATTTCTTACCATGGAGAAGAAGTGAATCCTATTCAAATCCATTTGTATTTCAGAAATTGTGTTATCATAAACACAATTTCTAACTGTCCCCCTTAGAAAAAAACAAGGATTGGGTTAACCTAACTTATTTAGCTTTATCAATTTCAATAATAATTTTGTCTCCACCAATTTGTTTTTAATTATGCATCAACCATTGATTCATGAGCTAAAATGCCAAATTATTGAATTTAAATATTATAATATATACAGGGTGCTTCGTTTTAAAATTTTAAATGATGCATCCAATTATCTCGTCAATCGAAGATTTTATTAAAAAATGTTTCAGACGAAAGTTGCATGGTTTGGAGAGGAACACATGATGAAAATATGGGCTTGACCTTGGGTAAACTTTTCAAGGCCAAGTCAATGTGATCAATGTTTTCTTAAAACAAACTCCTCATTTTTTATTGCATATTCTTATAGCCCTTGTCGAGACATTTTCAAAACACTATAATAAAGCTCTCTTGCCTTAAGAATTTTTTGAGATATTTCAAATTTTGTTTTCTTTACAGAGGAAGTTTTGTTTTCATGAAAAAATTTTTTTTACAGGTATCTTTGACAAAGTGTTTAAAATGTTTTAAAACGTCGAAAAATCATTTTTGTTCGAAATGTCCGTGGGTATGTGTGTGTGTGTGTGTGTGTGTGTGTGTGTGTGTGTGTGTGTGTGTGTGTGTGTGTGTGTGTGTGTGTGTGTGTGTGTGTGTGTGTGTGTGTGTGTGTGTGCGCGCGCGTGCGTGCGTGCGTGCGTGCGTGCGTGCGTGCGTGCGTGCGTGCGTGCGTGCGTGCGTGCGTGCGTGTGTGTGTGTGAGTGTGAGTGTGAGTGTGAGTGTAACGCTTCTGTTGTCCGTTAATGCTCTAACTTCCGTAATTTTTTAGATATCGGAGTGCATTTTTTTTAATCGCATATAAAGTTGAGTCGAACAATAAAACTTATCGCAATAAAAAAATGGTGCAAGTAGAAACTTGCACATTGCTTTGTCATAGTTTTTAAGTGTGCAAATTGAAACTTGCACATTGCTTCCTTACAGTAGATACATGCACATTGCTTCCTCATAGTTTTTAAGTGTGCAAGTAGAAACCTGTACATTGCTTTAGTTTTTAAGTGGGGACAAGTAGAAACTTCCTTACAATTTTTAAGTATGCAAATTATAAATTTGCACATTGTTTCATAGTTTTTAAGTGTGCAAGTAGAAATTTGCACATTGCTTACTTATAGTTTTTAAGTGTGCAAGTAGAAACCTTTGCTCACAAAGTTCCTCTATGAGGAAGCTTTTATTTTATTCGATGCATAATTATTAGTATTTATTTATTTGTTTTGGTTTCCTCATAGAGGAAGCTTTGTGAGCAAAGGTTTCTACTTGCACACTTAAAAACTATAAGTAAGCAATGTGCAGATTTCTACTTCTGAAGGTTTCTACTTGCACACTTAAAAACTATAAGTAAGCAATGTGCAGATTTCTATTTCTACTTTAACCTTCTAAAGGTTACTCAGGAAGGTGACCTTGACAACATATGTCAAGGTCAAGGTCATTGGCGGGGGCTGTATAAAGGTAAATATTTACAAAAATTTTTATTTATATGTACTTTTCAATGTGTATGATAACAATTTTATAAGATTAAAAAATTTTAAATCTAACAAGAGAAGACAAGGTACTCGTCGTCACCACCTGTATTACTCCCTCGCATATATACACACTCTGATAATTATTTTGTTAAGGCCGTGGCACACAAAAAAACTTAAACAGTAAGACTTAAGCAGTAAGCAAATCAGTCAAGAACTTAAAACATAACGTAAGCGATAGCGAATCCAAACTGTTGATTTTCTTACTAACAGCGCCAAGATTTTTTCCAAAAAAATTTATTTATTTAAATAAAACATTTTTTTATTTTGTACTGTTACTTCTGTAATTCTCTGTCATGAAATCTTTTATTTTATTGAAAAATACATATATAAACTTGTAAACTTTGTATTTAAGTATTTTGTATTTACTTGTTAGATTAAAAAATTTTTAATCTTATAAAATTGTTATCATACATTCTTTTTCTAATTGACACAATGTAAAGATTTTTAAAAGTAGTACAACAATTATTTTTTGATGCAATATATTGATATATATATATATATATATATATATATATATATATACTTTCTTTGTAATTGGCGCAATTTAAAAATTTCATACATTTTTTAAAAGTAGATATGAGTTGGATTGAATAAGAATAAGGTAACGCAATTTTGTGGTATAATGATTTTGTTACAAAGAATTAAAGCTACTACCACTTGGGTTAGAATAGAAAAACTCTTGAATAGGAATACATACAAAGATATATGTATCATTTAGGTTTTAATTTTTTTGGAATAAAAATACTACCTATAGGTTTTTTCAAGGTAACAAACATACATTATACGTGTACTTGGCATCTTTTTTTATTTTTTTGAAAATGGTAATTTTTACCGATTTTGTGCATTTTGTAGTGTTACGCATCTTATAAACAGTATGTACAAGGTGTGAAGCTAAAGGTATTACAGACTATTATTTCTAAAAAAAAAAAAATTTATATTTTCCTTAGTTTTAGAAATAATAGTCTGTAACATTTTTAGTTTTACACCCTGTATATATTTAATTTAAAACGTAATCGCAATCTAGAGTGATTAATGCTAATGCTATACAAATATATATCACATAGAAAAAAATTAAAAGATATAAAAAAAATTTAAAATCTTCGAACAATAAAATATTATAAAACAGAAATACATTTTATTAGTAGAAAATTAATTACGTTGTAGTTAGTAAAAATAACTTCTATATCTACACTTTAAACGACTGTGTTAAGTAGATAGCCGAATTCGTTGTTACTTCTTTTTTGTGATGCTGATTGCTTCTCTTATTGCGCTTACTTTGTGAGCATCTGTCATCGTATATTTTTGGTCGCACAGTTCTGTGTATCAAGGATAATGTAATGTAATAATAGTATATATAGTGAGAGAATGGTCAAGTGAATGGCGTGAGTGGAGGTCAGTAAAAGTGTGAAAGGTGCTTGGGGATGTGTGAGTGTGTATGCGAATATTAAAATCAATTTATCAAAAATATGAGCCAGATTTCTTATTTAGGTGGATGGAAGGGAGTGGGATGATCAGGTGAATGGTATGAGTGGAGGTCAGTAAGTGTGAAAGGTTCTTGGGGATGTGTGAGAGTGTATGCGAATATTAAAATCAATTTATCAAAAATATAAATCGGATTTCTTATTTAGGTGAGTGGAAGGGAGTGGGGAGTGCTCAGGTGAATGGCGTGAGTGGTAGTCAGTAAGAGTGTGGAGAGTACTTGGGGATGTCCGCAAATAATAAAATCAATTTATCAAAAATATAAACCGGATTTCTTATTTAGGTGGGTGGGAGGAAAATGGGGGGTGGTCAGATGAATGACGTGAGTAGTGGTCAGTAAGAATGTGAAGGGTTCTTGGGGGTGTGTGAGGATGTACGCGAATATTAAAATCAATTTATCGAAAGCAAACTGATTTTTTTATTTAGTTGGGTAGAAGTGGGGTGGGGGATGATCAGGTAAATGGTGTGAGTGGAAGTCAGTAAGAATGTGAAGAATTCTTGGGGGTGTGTGAGGGTGTACACGATATATTAAATCAAAATGTGAACTGGATTTCTTATTTCTTATTTCTTATTTCTTATTTCTCATTCCTCATTCCTCATTCCTCATTCCTCATTCCTCATTCCTCATTCCTCATTCCTCATTCCTCATTCCTCATTCCTCATTCCTCATTCCTTATTCCTCATTCCTCATTTCTTATTCCTCATTCCTCATTCCTCATTCCTCATTCTTCATTTCTCATTCCTCATTCCTCATTCTTCATTCCTCATTCCTCATTCCTCATTCCTCATTCCTCATTCCTCATTCCTCATTCCTCATTTCTCATTCCTCATTCCTTATTCCTTATTCCTTATTTCTTAATTTACAAATTCGTGTCTTCGCGTAAATATACCCTGTAGTGTCTCGTTCCGCACGTACTTGGCGCGAAACACTGCCGTGTCTCTTGATCAAGATAAAGTCATCGAAAAATGGATATTTTAAGAGATATTTCATATTTTATATCAAGAGACACGGTAGTGTCTCGCGCCAAGTACACGCGGAGCGAGACCGACCGTGACTCTTTTACGCGACGCGACGGGTTGCGAGTACCCGAGATGTTGAGATCTCGATAACGAGTGAACGGATCAAGTTCTAAGTAGGCTTGATCGATAGCTTGGGGTCCAATTAGGGGGGGGTTCCTCTCATAATATTCCGCTACGTGCTCTACGAGCGGAGATATTGCGACGCAAAGTCCAAATGTGAAAATTTTTTATTAAGATACTTTCTCCTCCTAACGCCGATGTTATGATGACGTCATAATCAGAAACGTCACTTTCACTTTTTCGACACTGGCGGCGCAGATATTGCCAGTTTCGATATCGCGCGCGTATTTCGAAATTAGGTCGATAGACTTATCGGTCAGGAAGAAGATTTCTATTTAGGTAAATTAGGTAATAATATATATTTTGAGTCAACGGAAAAGAAGGTTCTCTACGCTTGGCAGAAAATGCCGCTAGGGAATTTTTAAGTCGATTCTTATGAATCAAGCTTGAATTCGATGTCTAGGTATCCCAGGTTGCCGATGACAAGGTCCAGATAGTGCGTTTCATAGTTTTCGGTGTCCAGGTGTAATAACACGTTGAATTCGATGTCTACGTGTCCCAGGTTGCCGATGACGAGGTCCTCATAGTGCGATCCGTAGTTTTCGGTGTCTACGTGTATTAATACCTTGAATTTGATGTCCACGTGTCCCAGGTTGCCGATGACGGGATCCAGATAGCGCGCTTCATAGTTTTCGGTGTCCATGTGTAATCGTACGTTGAATTCGATGTCTAGTGTCCCAGGTTGCCGATGACGAAGTCCTCATAGTGCGCTCCGTAGTTTTCGGTGTCTACGTGTAGTAATACCTTGAATTCGATGTCCACGTGTCCCAGGTTGCCGATGACAAGATCCAGATAGTGCGCTTCATAGTTTTTGGTGTCCAGGTGTAATCGTACGTTGAATTCGATGTCTAGGTGTCCCAGGTTGCTGATGACGAGGTCCAGATAGCGCGCTCCGTAGTTTTCGGTGTCTAGGTGTAATAATACCTCGAATTCAATGTCTACGTGTTCCAGGTTGCCGATGACGAAGTCCACATAGTGCGCTTCATAGTTTTTGGTGTCTAAGTGTATTAATAACTTTAAATCTGAATGGGTGCGTTCAGCCGATACTCCGCTAACCAAGCAATCGTGAGCAGTCGCTCGTTTTTGCTCGTTTCCTCTCCTTTTATTCTATTAGGTCAAAAGAGAGGAAACAAGCGAAAACGAGCGACTGCTCACGATTGCTAGGCTAGCGGAGTATCGGCTGAACGCACCCAATGTAGGACACGTAGATATCGAATTCAAGGTATTAATACATGTAAACACCGAAAACTACGAAGCGCACTATGTGGACCTTGTCATCGGCAACTTGGAACACGTGGCCATCGAATGCAAGGTATTAATACACCTGGACACCAAAAACTATAGAGCGCACTATGTGGACCTCGTCATCGGCTACCTGGGACACCTAGACATTGAATTCAAGCTTGATTCATAAGAATCGACTTAAAATTTCCCTAGCGGCAGAATTAGAATTATATCATGACATAATAAAAATCGCTAAATTAAAATTATGTCTATACATAATAAACATTGGACGAAAATTATGTCTAGACATAATAAAAATTGGATGAATTAAAATTATGTCTGACGTAAAAATAATTATCAAAAATATCGATACCTGAAGATATCGGTACATATACAGTTGCGAACAACATTCAGTAAGACACGCAAATATAGTTTCACAAATAGTTTCGCCCCGGAGGCAAGATTTGCGATACTCGAAGGACCAGAAAGGGGTTCCCCTCACGACTATCAAATGTTGAACGCGGAAGCAGAAACGCATGCTACGAAATATTAAGCGAAGCGACTCACCGTGTCGGCCGTCGTCCCCGTGATTTCGCCAATCCTCGTCCTGTCCCCTGACTTGGCCGCTCCGTGGGTCTCGTTTGGCATGCGATGGTAAAACTCGTGCAAGCAAGCAAAACGGTGGAGAGCAAGCGATAGAGCAGGCAGGAAAAGGCAGTAGGAGACGTGCGCACTCCCGGTTGAGCAAGGCGGCAAAGGCGATTCCGTGATGCGTTTTGCCCGGCAAACGTACGCCGTAAGACGGCTCTTAGACTATGTGTGTGTGTGTGTGTGCCGCACGGCGGCTTGACGAGAAGTTCTGATGAGAGGTGTGTCCTCTCCGACTATTTGACGATGAGAGGGTGTGCCGTAAAGCGGCTGTCCAAAATGTGTTTTCCGTAAGACGGCTGGATTGCTAATGCTCTGTCCCCGCGGTCTCGGAACATGTCGCTGCGGCGAGTAGTTGTTCCCTTTCCGGGGGGGGGTGAATACCGTCGGCGGATGGGCGATGGCAGCACCGACAGGTGAGTCGCATGATTTGGCTAATCGCGATCCGCCGACGTTTCGCGCGAGGATTACAAACGACTTATGCAACTAGGTATAAACGATAAATGAATACATGAACATGAAGTAACTATGCTATTTACAAGGCGATACGCCGAACAAAAATAAATAAAGAATTTTACAGTTAACGACTTATTAACATTAATCATGCTTTATTGCGATTATGTTTTATGTTGAAATTGAAAAATATATACAAGGTGTACAACTAAAAGGGTTACAGTTTATTATTTAAAAAAAACTAAGCAAAATATTAAATTGTTGTTTTCTTTAGAAATAATAGTCCGTAACACTTTTAGCTTCATACCTTGTATTATATACTGTTTATAAAATTATAAGATATATTGTTTATAAGATTAAGATGCGTAACACTACAAAAAGGCGTGATATCCGTACAAAATTACCTTTTTAAAAAAAGGGTAAAAAAGAGCGCCAAGTACACGCATAGTAGTGTATTTGTATTATGTTGTTATCCTGTTATGTTGTTACCTCGAAAAAAAACAAAGTGGTAGTATTATACCTCCAAATAGCTTTATCCTGTACATACTGTTTATAAAATGCGTAATATACTACAAAAAGGCGTGATATCCGCACAAAATTACCTTTTTTAAAAAAAGGTAAAAAAAGGCGCAAGTACACGTACAGTAGTGTATATGTTGTTACCTAAAAAAAAAAGAAAGTGGTAGTATTATACCTCGAAAAAACCTAAGTAACAAGTGGTAGATCTTTATATCTCAAAAAATCTCGAAAAAATCTAAGCAGTAGTATCTTTATTTCCGAAAAATTATAACCCTAGTGATACACGTCATAAAATTATGTTACCTTATCAAAAAGAAGAGTCGCGCTCAAGTGATCTATTACAATTACAAAAAAGAAATGATATCTCTTTAAAATAGAGCGCCAATTACAGAGAGAACATGTATATTGCCTCAAAAAATAATTGTTGCACTACTTTGAAAAATCTTTACATTGTGTCAATTAGAAAAGAATGTATAATAACAATTTTATAAGATTAAAAAATTTTATTTAAAGTTGACAATGGAATACAAGATATTTAAATACAAAGTTTACATGTGTATTTTTTAATGGTAATATTACCACTGCTTTTCTTCGATTAGAATAAAAGAATGAATCATGAAGAATTACACAGAGGTAACAGTACAAAAAATAAAAATACTTTATTAAAATATTTAAACCCAACAAGGGAATACAAGGTATTTAAATACAAAGTTTATATATGTATTTTAAAAGATTTAATCGCATCGCAAAGAATTACAGAGGTAACAGTACAAAAAATAAAAATACTTTATTAAAATACATAAATTTTTCTTGTCAAAGAACTTGGCACGCACACACGCACGCACGCACGCACGCACGCACGCACGCACGCACGCACGCACGCACGCACGCACGCACACACGCACACACACACACACACACACACATATATATATATATATATATATATATATATATATATATAATATGTTCCTTTTACTCTCTCTCCTGAGTGGAGCATAGGGCCCTCAGAAAACCGTTCCAGCGTTTCTTGTCTTGGGCTAAGTGTTTGACTTGATTCCAGGATATATCCCAGAACTTTCTATTTCTTTCAACATAGTTCTCCTCCAGGTGTTCGCCAATCTTCTTCTTCTTCTTGAGCCTTGTGGGTTCCACTCCAGTGCCTGCCTAGCGATGTTGTTTTGGTCTCTTCTCAGGACGTGCCCGATCCATTTCCACTTCCTTAGCCTGATTGTATTAGTACAAGATCCCGATTAAAATCGACCTTCACCCATCTGTTTTCCTAATAACAGGTATTTTTTATTAAACATAATGAATAAATAAACAAATCGCGGATGGGTTGCTTAATTAAATCAGCTCAAGTCTACCCTTAATTAAAAATAATTTAATTACTTTTTTTTATTTCTACACTCATTTATATTCTCAAAAAATGCAGTACCAATCAAAAGTACAAAGCATAAGTAAAAAGGAAAAGTTAGCCTATCTTTTACTGCTCCCTATTATCGGGTTGCCAGGTATAAACAGGTGAGTTGGTATTACCAATTTACACTCATCTTTATTTTTTAATTGAACTATATATTAAAATAAAGATAATTTTATTGCAAACACAGTGGTATTAGGTTACCTAAGCAAAATCGATCAAGACTTGCAGTTGCCGCGCTTTAAAGCGAATATTTGAGTAAGCGAGCGACAGAGAAGCGCTGAACGTACTATTCTATGCAATAGAAGAGGACGCAGCATAGCAGCTGGTGCGTGAGGCAGTTGCCGAGTGAAAGAGAGTCCGCATGCTCTTTTCTCCGTTCGATAGACAAAGACAACTCTATCGCTCAAAATTCTTTTTGGAGTAAATAATATAAAAATAATTTCTAATATAAAAATGTATAACATAACAATAATATACAAGTAATATTAACTTACCTTTCCATTTTATCTATTTCATTAATAAAACCGAGTAAATAAATAAATATTTCAGAAAACAATAAAATTTAATAACACATTTATTGTTATAGTAAAGAAATAATATATTATAAAACTTAAAAGTTATTGTACAAATACAAAATGTTATTCATCATCAGATTCATCAGAAGTTGAGATGTTCTGCATACTTGTTGTCGGTTTTGAGTAATATGGTCGAATACCTCGTAAAATTTCATTGAAACGTCGTCTTTTACGCGAAGAAGGTCCACACTCGTCTCTGTTATCATCAAGCTAAAGGGTTGAAGAAGTCGTAGCTTTAATATCATCAGGATCTTCATTTTCCGCACAAGGAAATTGATAAATAATTCCAACTATGTCATGCATGGTATCTTTTCCTGAAGTCGTGTCAACAAAGCGATCAAAATTATCAAACGCTACGTGAGTGCTGCGTCCATCTACTGTATAGATACCGGTTGGTATTACCTTATTATCTTAGACTGCCGTATAAGTCATTTCTGTCTCAAGTTCTTCAGCCAAATTGTATCCAATCGTATGGCCATCTGTTGAGTATCGTGATTACTTGCCGAGAATTTGTTAGAGATTTCATAGCCAGTCCAAGGGTTAAATTTTTCGCTGGTTTACATCTACCCTTTGAAACAGCATACATGATATCGCTACACAGTGATGTTACTTTGACCGAGGTGTCGTTTGAGTCATTACGATAAACGTCGGGTCCGACAATGAGATTGTACATAAATTCAAACATTTTCTCAAGAATCTCACATTCTCCGTGGATGACGTCATCAGCAGTTAAATGACTCGGCAGCTGTTTGCAATTAATAGCTTTTACAAGATTCCTTAAATGATAAGCTACGTCTTCAAATTTGTTGTCTTCTTTTGTTTCCAAAAATTTAGTGTTATTAGCCATAACAGACACATCGATTTCTGTCTTGTACACTATTTTTTTTACAACGCGGTCCGGTAGATGCTTCAATCGTTAGATGGTCACCGAAACTTTTTAAAACTTTTTTTTCTAAAGTTTCGGGTTGGTAATCCGCCATGTCATCGGGGTCTATTTTACTTCTTCCAAACTCTAATAATAGAGCTTGATATCTTAAAAATAACTGTGCAAAATACATAACTTTTTTATTTTCAATTATTTCTCTCGTAATAAAATCTATAAAAGACTCATAAGCTAATTTATGTAGCTGTTTGTTTTCATGCCAACTAGTATCAAGATGTTCCTCGGTATACCGCTTTTCTTGTACCCGATATGAAGCGAAACAGGTCTTGTGATAGGCAACAGTTTGATTCTCAAGTTTCGAAAGTATCTCCTAATCATTTAAAGTTTCAGCAATTGTTTTTATTTTTTGTACAACATTTTCAGACTGAGGAAATATCAGATTAAGCATCTGCTTTCCACATTTCTTTTGTTTGTGGCTGCAAAACAGGCATGTTGTTTGTTTATCAGTAGAATGACCTTGATGGAAGAGTTGAAGTGAATGAATCCAGTGTTTGAATCAATTCTAATGAGTTGTTGTTTACTGTTGACGATTCACTATATAGGTGCTGTAGAGGCAGGATTTGTCGATACTGAATCAATCGAATTACGTAAAGTTGATGTAAATGACGGCACCTGAAACAAATAATTTGTTGAACAAATTTAAAAATAAATTTTAATTTTAAACATTTAAATTAAAGGTTTAAATTCATCAACAAAACAATGAAAATTAGAGCAATTAAATTAATTAACGATATTTTAATACTTTGTCCAAATCCATAGAAAGTGAAGTTATTACATCAATATTACTCTCTTCTCTCTCAGTATCTGTTGTACTTAAATGTCCACTAGAATCCAGACATTGTGGATGTTCGTCAGTTGTATACATACTTGGATGCACCTAGAAATTCAATTTTATTGAGTAAATAAAAGAGTTAAATATATTATTTTTATTAATTAATACTGTTAATATACATACAAAGTCTGCGAGCGAGGAATTTGAACATTCCCAATCGGGATTAGACAAGTGTCTCTGTTCCTGCAAATAATCACAACAGTAAGTCTTGGATAACTGACACATTCAGAATAATAACCAATAAATAAAATCTTGATAATTTAGTTATCATAATTTAAGACAGAATTTAATACTTACTTCATGATTTCTGATAAATTTGTTGAAATCTTCATTATACTTTTTTTTAATACAGTAATTTTTTTATAACTTGATGAATGATAACTTAAAGAATCAACTGCGTCCTTGGTTAACTAAACCTCATGATACTTGATAATTTTTTTTACAAAGCAATAACTTTAAGAAACAGTTCTTAAATGTTTCATCGTCAAAATCAATTAGAGAATCTTTTGAGCCGCACAAAAAACACTTTTTCATTTTTCTATAACAATTTACTTTGCAAAAAATTCACTCAAATGGAAGTTATAAACAACAGAGCACGTTTCTAAATACAGAATATATATAGGTACTGATATATATGAATGCGTAGTTACTCCAAAAAAGATTTCGAGCGATAGAGTTGTCTTTCTCTATCTCACGGAGAAAAGAGCATTCGCACTCTCTTTCACTCGGCAACTGCCTCACGCACAGTTGCTATGCTGCATCCTCCTCTATTGCATAGAATAGTACGTTCAGCGCTTCTCTGTCGCACCTCGCTCGCTTAAGGTGCGATTTCATGGGCGTCAGTTGACGCGCGTCAAGACGATTTTGTGACGTCATGTTGTTTCTGCGTCGACGCTGAGAAGTTCAGATTTCCCAACTTCTAGCGTCAACTGGCATCTCTACGCGAGTTCCAAAAATTGACGCATACCCGAACTTGATTTCGAGCGTCAACTGACGCCCATGAAAAAGCACCTTTACTCAAATATTCGGACTTTAAAGCGCGGCAACCGCAAGTCGTGATCAATTTTGCTCAGGCAACCTAATACCACTGTGTTCGCAATAAAATTATCTTTATTTTAATATATAGTTCAATTAAAGTATAAAAATGAGTGTAAATTGGTAATACCAACTCACCTGTTTATACCTGACAACCCGGTAATAGGGAGCAGTAAAAGATAGGCAACTTTAGGGATCCTTTAATGAGAGATGGGACAAAGCCGCCATTAATGGGAGCGAAAGTGATGGCAGGCATTACGCGTCATTTTTGAATAACACAAAATAACTGTATCAAAAATATGTCTACATAAATTTAATTCTAATTGAGGAATTATTTCAATTAAATTAAAGTAAATAAATAAAATTTAATTATAAATGAAATAAATTCCGTAAATTAAAAATTAAGTAAATAATAACAAACAATAAATACTGATAATTTTAATTTATTACAAAAAGTTAATATATGCAGTAAATAATGCAATAAATAATTTTTTTGATAAATTTAATAGTTTTTATATAAATTTAGCAAATCAATAAATGAAAAAAAAAACAGAACAATTTTGAAAATCATTTTTATACTAAAAATGTGTTGACGCGATAGTCTGAGCTTATATTTACCAATATTAGTTAATTTGATGATTTATAGTTGAGGTTATGTATTCTCTATATATATTCTCATTTCAGTATTAAATGATAATATAAAATCACATTCAATTTTAATGAAATTGGATTTATTAAGTACAATGCTTACACTTTTATTTTTTCTCTTGCTCACTTTATCAGTTATGACACAGTGTGTATAACCACAGTTATATTGTAGTCATATGTCATAAATTGACATATTACTATACACTATCTTTACTAAAATATACTCAAAGTAGAAATATTCCATTAATGGCGGACGACCAATCTGCATCCTGCAGCCTCGGTGTCCTATCCCTTATTAAAAGATCCCTAGGCAACCTAACTTTTCCTTTCTACTTATGCTTTGTACTTTTGATTGGTACTGAATTTAGAGAATATAAATATAAATAAGTGTAAAAAAAAAAAATTAATTAAATTATTTTTAATTAAGAGTAGCCTTGAGCTGATTTAATTAGACAACCCATCCACGATTTGTTTGTTTATTTATTATGTTTGATAAAAAATACCTTTTATTAGGAAAACAGGTGGGTGAAGGTCGATTTTAGTCGGGATCTTAGACTATATAGCTAATCCTCTGCTGGCCAGCCCTTTTTAATACCTCATCGGTTGTAGTATATGAGGACCAATGGATGTGTAGTATTCTACGGAGGCATTTGTTGACAAAAGTCTGTAGCTTTGTTTTACTTTCTGTAGTGTGTTTCCATGTTTCGCTCGTATATAACAACACTGATTTTACGTTACAGTTAAAAATCCTAATTTTTGTCTTCCTGCTAATCAGCGTTAATCTCCAGAAATTTCTTAGCATCGCAAAAGCCTGGTTTGCTTTGGTGATCCTTTGCGAAACATCAGCTACAGAGCCCCTTCTTTTGTAATCAAACTGCCCAAATAGTTGAACTCACAAACGTCTTATATAGCCTCGTTGTTGATTTTAAAGGAGTTGTTGTTGGATCCCAGGCACATTGATTTGGTCTTACCCACATTGATTTCCAGTCCTGTGCATTTTGCTATTTGCGTTAGGCGGTCCAACTATGTCTGCATATTTCTAAAGGTATTGGACAGTAGGCAAATGTCATCCGCATAGTCGATGTCCTCGAGAGTGGTGATCAAGCCCCATGCGATACCCCGTTTAGTATTATTGACACTCCGCATGATCCAATCCAACACAATGTTGAACAGAATGGGGGAAAGAATGCATCCTTGTTTTACCCCGCATTCAACCTTGATTCTTTCGAAAACCCTACCATTGTGCAGCACCCTGCAGGAGGCATTATTGTAGAGCTCCTTTATCATGTTGATTATTTTCTGTGGGATTTTCATCAATGCAAGGATCCGCCACATCGCCTGGTGATGAATGCTGTCAAAAGCACGTTTAAAGTCGACGAACATGAGGTAGAGCGGTTGTCGGAATTCCGCTGATTTCTCGACAATTATTCTTATCGTGTTGATATGGTCCACACAGGAGCGGTGCGGCCGAAATCCTGCCTGATTAGGGCGCAGTTTGCTCTCCATCACGGTTTATTCTTTCTAGCAGGATTTGGGCTAGTATTTTGTTAATAATGTTCAGCAACGTGATGCTTTTCCAGTTACCACACAAGCCCAGGTTGCCTTTTTTCGGTAGTTTAATTATTAAGCCCTGTTTTCAGCTTTCGGGAATGCATTTGGCAGTCCAGATATCCCTAATCAAAGAGTGTATTAACCTGATTGCGACAGGGCAGCCACAACGCAGGATCTCTGCAGGTATGTTGTCGGGGCCTGCAGTTTTGTTGGTTTTCAGTTTTCTTACGGCCGCTTCTATTTCCTTGATAGAAGAAAAACTGGTGTCTATACGAAAAGTTCTTGCAAGTGACCCTTGTGGTATTTCCTCCACATTTTTCCTTCTCAGCATCTCCGTGAAGTACTCCTCCCATCTGTGGAGCTGCTGGTCATCTGTTGTTAGTAATTTCCCACTCGCTAACAAAAGTGGTCTGTTGCTATTATACCCGTTCCGTGACAGTCGTTTGGTGATGGAGTAGAGTTCCCTCAGGTTGTTAGTTTGGGCAGCTGCTTCAGCTTCATTGGCAAGATTTTCTATCTACACTCTTTTGTTTTTGCGAGCGCTACGCTTGATCTGCTGGTTTAGTGCCTTGTGTTCCATTGCCAATTGTTGTTTTTGTTCCTTTGTTTTGGCTGTATTAGTGCGCCCCTTAAGTCTCCGCCACAATTCTACCAACTCCCAAGTCTGTTTCGAGATCCAGTTCTTGTGGCCTTTCCGCTTAATGCCTACGCATTCCGTTGCCGTCGACACGAAGGCCTCTCTAAGGTTCTGCCAGGTATGAGAGCAGGGGTCCTGTACCCCGTCCAGACCATCAATCTTGTCTCCCAGGACCTGGTCAATGTGCTCTATGACCGCCGTTTGTTTTAGTTTGTCAAGGTTGAATTTGATTCTTTCGGCGAAGTGAGGAACACGTCTCCCAAGCAGCATTTTTCGGTTAACTTTCCGACTAAGGACTACTTTTCTACTAATCACAACGTTGTAAGCGGTTCAAGAAAGTTATAAAATGTAACTTATAATTACTAACGTTTTTTGGACGTTGTCTAAACGTTAAAATTACGACGTGCTTTTTTTTATCACTTTCCCAACGTCAAATTCGAAACAGTTTAAGTCCTATTACCCGACGTTAAGATATTTAACGTTCGCCTGACGTTATACTCTGCACTACACTTTTCGAGCGACTTCAATACGTAATTCCTAACGTAAACCAACGTTTTGTTATCAAACGTTGTAAAACGCTAACGTTGTAAAACGTCGCCTGTGGTCATTTCTGACTGACGTTAAGAAATCGCGAGAAATGGTAACAAATTCTGCCTAAATGAATGTAGAGCAGATTACTGCTGCATCAAGCGGGCATCGTCGACGGCAATTCGCGGCGTCGTGCGTGAGCTACGAGGACTATGCGATGAATGTTGACAATCCACGGCCGAACCGGTCTATCTCATCATTCTCATCTCACGCGGTTATCGTCACGTCGTCGGGAAACAACGCGCGCGCGCCGCGCGAATCACAGCTCGAGAGCGCGTTTGCTCGGCTGCACGGCTGCCATAACCATGCTCTAGATCACCATATAGATGGTATTGCATAGGTCGGATTTGGTTAAGATATACGACTCATTCGCAAATCTAGTATAGAATTTTTAACTAATTGATACTTTATCGACATGTTAAGTCAGTTTGGCGACCTTGTTAAGACTTCTAGTCAATATAGGTACAATTTTGCCTACAGTGGTATACTACTTAGTTTGGAAAAGTCTGAAAAAGTTAATTATTTTATACGAGAAGACAAATTTTAGTAGAATTTATCGCACCTTTTACTACGTAAAGTTTGATATAGTGTGGAACGCTGACTTTGCCATTTTCATTCCTCAAAGAGGAAGGCAAATAATCCGCCATTTTCCAGTATATTTAGATTTATATTTTTTAACGCACTTTATTAACAATTTAAAGCATTTATATAATATCTGTTGTTAAGGTTTTGACAACATATTTATCTTAAAAGTAATTTTGATGAAAAAAAATTAAAATCTACACTTTGGAAAATTGTAGTTATTTATTAGAATATTTAGTAAATTGAAATATTTTAGAAAGGATTTGTCTAATTTCGACTTATCATTTCCACATTTATCAATAAAGTGAGTTTTGTTATACAATTTCAGTGCTGGGTTCGTGTATTTATGGCAAAATTACAATAGTATCAAAGACTGCGCAAACTATATTTTTCCTATAAAGCCATTTTATTTGTGCCAAATTGATAAGTACGTATTATGATACATTTATTACACCAATGCCGTCATATGGTTTGAATGGAAGCACGAAAACTACACCTAAAATGTACGTTGTGAAAAAATAACCTCAGGTCTAGCAGAGTGTACAAAATCAAAGTTTACATACCAACGTTAAAGCTGGTGGAAAAAATGTAACCTCAATTTAACTTATATAAGTCGGATTCCAACGTTGGTACAACCTAAATTTGATTCCCCAAATTAGTGCAAAAGAGGGTTGAAACGACGTAGCGAAAACGTTGGATACCAACGTTAAGTGTGTTTATCTTAACGTCGGGCGGACGTCAAAATGCTGCTTGGGCTGTTTTTTAAGATTTTAAATGTTATGGTGCCCACTACAAAATGGTGGTCGGATGCTACATCGGCGCCACGGCGGTTTCGCACATCCAATAGAGATTTACGCCAGGATCTTGAGATGGCAATCCGCAATATGGTCAATTTGATTCAGGGTCCTGCGTTCGGAAGATACCTACGTTACCCTGTGTATGTGCTTATGAGGGAAAAACGTGCCGCCGATAACAAGGTTGTTATCCTGACAGAATTCAGAAAATAAGTCCCCATTTTTGTTCCTGCTGCCGATGCCTTGGGTACCCATAACGTTCTCAAGATTTTGGTTGTTTGAGTTTACCTTCGCGTTTAAGTCGCCCATGAATATCTTAATGTCATCCTTCGGTGCACTGTTGAGGAAGGCTGCCAGATCTTCTTTATCTTCCCGTTTTGCCATCTCCGTCGGTGCATAGCATTGTGTTATTGTTAAATTCTTAGCTCGGGTTTTAATACAAACTGTTATGACTCAATCAGAGACAGCTTCCCAGCCTATAAAGGTGCCTTTTCATGCTGACGCTCGACGCTCATTTTCAGCGGCAAGAAGGTCGCATGACCACAATTGACGCCGGCGTCAATTAAAATTCATGAAAAGGAAAACAGCGTCAAAATTTCGGCGTCTTCGCGCTGCTTTGGCTTTGACGCTTAAAGCTGAGAAAATCCAGCTTTCTTTGTTTGACGCTAGCGTCAGATCAAAATCACGTGATCTCGCGATACGCTGAAACGAGCGTCCCATGAATTCGCACTTTAAGCCCCTTTCTTGCAAGAGATGTTAATAGGATACGGACGCCACTCTGCCTATGTTTGCATTGGGGTTTTCCTGAGTACATGAATGTGTTGTTCGGTTTTGTTCTGTGTTCTCCATGGTCCGGCCACCTAACCTCACACAGGCCAAGGATGTGGATGTTGTAATTTTGCATTTCTCTTTCAACCTGCTGTCGTGCTGCGCCTTGAAGTTTGTCTCAGGGCCGGCACAGGGTTCGCAGGATCCGCAGGAAAGAGAAAAGAACAACTCCCGAGATGTATTTGGTTGCACAGGCGGTGTTTAATAAACAGCTTCTTTGTAGTTACACTCAAATCACTTATTTTACTGCCCTGACTTGCGGGCTCAATAACGATCATACATGGAATAACGCGTCGCGTGCTCTCGATGGTAACTGCCCGCCGCTTCTCGAAAGGGCGGGCCTTTTAACGTGCGGTGTCGCTTCCTCGTTGTTGACTCGGCCGTCAGCGGTTTTGCTTCACAGCTTTTTGCTAATCCGCTATTCCAGTTCCATGAGCTAAGCCTTCTGCTCCTTGAAGAGCTTGTTTTGCTCGATATGCTGTTGTTTTCAAGCCGATCGAGCTTCTCTAGTATTATTGAAGCTGTGGCGCTTTTACCTTTTTGTTCGCTCGACCTTGTAAATGTTCGCGAATAATTTGCATTGCAGTCCGATCTTTATTAAGATCCATTATCGATTTCCATTATCTTTAGAACAGCAAAATATTCTTCGTTAAAGATGCCTGCGGCTATATAGGCGGCGACTTTAATGATTTTTACGTCACAGTACAGGTGTTTCGGAGCTAACCGCCAAACAAAAATTGAATTGAAACTTTTATAGATTAATAGAGATCATTCAATAAAAAAAATGGCTTTGATGAGGCTTTTAAAACTTCGAATTTTTAATTGTAACTTTGCAAATATACGAATGTGGTGTAATATTGATTGAAGTAAAACAAATTTTTTTTATTTTTTGGATCCTTTACCACAAGATCCTTAATACGTCGATATTTGATCGTCGATGAAAATGTGGATCGGTTAATTTAATGGTTGGCGGTATCTGTATTTTTCCTCTATCGATTGGAGACGCAGGAAGACGTTCGGTTATGCGATCTGTTAATATGCATTCTACCGTTGCGAAGAACTCGTTGATTCGCGAGTGCAATTTTACTTTTGCAACCTCACTCGCACTACTGATTATACTATTAGTTCCCGTTATTTTTGTGTTGCTCAGGTTTGACTTCAATTGCAATCGTTTGGCATAGGATCACGTTATGAAATTGGCTTGGGAACCGTTATCTAATGGAACTCTGCACGATTGCTTTGTTCCGCTAGAATCGATTATGTACACAACCGCGCGTCGTCAAAAGCAATATGCCAGTATTATAAAAAATTGACAAATGTCAATAATCGTCATAACCGATGTTTTTTCAGCTGTGTTTCGAGCTAGCGCGTTCTGTTTTTGTTTTCTCCGAAAGTTTATCAGATTTCGAGGCAAAATAAAGCAGAGAATTATGTATATCTCTATACTTCTTACACGAGCCCGATTTACAATTCCGAGACGAATAATTATTTCCGCGTAGACAATTCGCACATAATTTTCGCTTCCAAATCTCGGCGAGCCGCTGGGGAACGGACAACTTAATAAAATCGTGACAGTAATAAATAAGGTGCTTTCCATGGCAATAGCCACATGAAGAGGTGATAGTGGTAACGTGAGCCATTAGACGTTTTTCGGCGAGTTGAGCTACCGAGCCGCTCTTATTTATCGATTCTAACAATTGGCACCTTTGCTCCAAAAAATCCACGAATTGTTTGAATGTAGACAATTCCGTCCCACTCAGTGACGCATGTCACTCTTTGGTAGTGATCGGATCAATTAGACGAAATTAAATATATTATTAGCATTTCGTCTCAAGGCTAGGTGGGATAGCGTAATGCGTTCAACGCATATACGTGTTTCACGACATTGTCCGCCACCCAACGCAGCTCAACAGCATTTTCCTTCGCGATACTTGTTTTTTTTTGTATTTGTATCCTTTGAAAAAGGTCAGCAGTGCCCAGGAACAAGTATATAACCTGCGTTGGACATAAATGATTAATATTATTCTTATATATAGTATGTTGGAAGTGCAGTTGATTCCCGAGCGTTGGGGAAAAACTTGCAAAAAACCCATAAAACATTAACTGTAAATTTAGCTAAAAGAAAAAAAGAAAAGAGAAATTAAAGAAAAAATATGTGTTTTTACACCGAATCTAGGAAATGTTTAGGTAATTTGGATCTTATAACTAATGGAATTTCCTCTGTGGGGTATTGAGAAGGTTTTCATGATCTAGTTTATAAATTTTAGTGATCATATCATGCATAATTTTATTTATGTATTCTATTTGAGTTTGTGTATGCAGATCGGAGGTTCGCGTTCTAGAGAGGTTTAATATGATGTAGAGAAATTTATATAACTTGTATACGATTAATATGCGTTTTATGTGCCGCCGTTCAGGACTTCCGTTTCCGGTTGGTTAGGTGTGAGTTGGCGATTTGTGCGAGCGAAAAGCGAGGTGCGAGTGTGAGAGATAGAGCGAGTGAGAGAGCGTGGAGAGTGAGAGGTGAGCTCGGTGAGGGAAAGGGAAGGTAGGAGAGTGGAGGCAGCGCGGAGGATAAGGGAGGAGAGTCCGTGGAGGCGAAGGAGAATTGGGAAGGTTGAGGTTAGAGAGACGAGCGTAGAAGGGGAAGGATAGAGAGCGCGAGAGTGAAAGGCTAGGGAATTCTGGGGACTTCGGGATAACGCCGGGAAGTAGTACGGCCGTAGAGTAGAGGATAGATGGCGCATTTTGCGGATAGGTTGGGGAAAGTGAGACGCGGATGTACGGGGAATATAGATGAGCTTTCCAAGAGGAAAGGAAGTATAGAGGAGATGTTTAAGAGGAAGAGGGATAAAATAGAGAAGGAAGAGGGCGCGGGGGGGGGAAGAGGACGAAGACTTCTCGAAGAGAAGCAACAAAACGGTGAGAACGCCACCAGGGGGGGCAGGGGGGGAGGATATGGATGTGAAGGGGTTGTTGAGAGGAATAAGGGAGGAGATGAGGGAGGGGTTAAGAGGAGTGAGAGAGGAGATTAGAGAGGTGGCGAAAGAGCAAAAGGAGGCAATGATGGAAGAAGTAAAGAAGATAAAAAGCAAATTGAAAGAGAGAGAGGAGATGTGGAGAAGGGAGAGAGGAGAGCTCCAGAAAAAAATAGAGGACATGGAACGAAAGCTGGAGGGGATGCAGATGGAAGTAAAAGGAGGAGGTCTTGGGGGAGGAAGAGGTAGAGAGGAAAGCGGAGGAGGGCCGAGGGAGAAGGGGAGGGGAGAGGCTGATTGGAAGGAGAGGGTGGAAAGGCTGGAAAGGAGGTACGAAGTAAAGGAGAGGGGAGAAAGGAGAAGAAACATTCTGATAAAAGGAGTGAAGGAAGATGCGGGAGGAATAAAGGGGGGAGTGGCGGAGGTGATGAAAAAGTTAGGCGTGGAGGTGAAGATAGAGGAGATTAGAAAAATAGAGGCGGGGAGAAGAGAGAAGGGGGGTATGGCAGTGGTGAAAGTGGGAAGTGAAGAAGAGAAGGCGAAAATAATGAGAAATAAGTGGAAACTGAGAGGCGAAAATACGTGGATAGACGAAGACTTGACATGGGAAGAAAGAAGGATAAAATGGAAGATAAACCAAGTGGCATGGAAGACAAGAGGAGAGGGTAAAAAGGTACGGATAGGGATGGGAAGAGTATGGATAGAGGGGGAATGGTGGGTGTGGGATGAGGTTAGAGGTATGCTTAGGAATGGCAGAGAGAGGTGCTGGGAGGAAGGGCAAGGGAAAGGAAAAGAAAATGAAAGAGAGGAAGAGCAAAGGCAGGGGGAATAGAGGAGGGAGAGGGAACGGGTAGGGGGGAAGAAAGAGGAGCAGAAATGGAGAAGGATAAGAGAGAGGAGCTGGGTGGAAGAGTGGGAGAGGAAGAAGGGGAGTAGGGAGAGAGGAGAGAGAGAGGGGGGGAAGCAGTATTTATAAGGTGGCCTTTTGGAATGTGGCGGGGCTAACAAATAGAGATAAAGAGTTTTGGAAAAGGCTGGAGGATTGGGACGTAATGGTGTTATGCGAAACGTGGGTGGACGGTAAAGGGTGGGAAAGGATAAAAGAAAAAATGCCAAGAGGCTACGTATGGGAAATGCAAAGAGCAGGGAGGAAGAGCCGGAAGGGAAGGGCGATAGGAGGAATGATAGTAGGGGTGAGGGCAGGGATCAAGATGGAAAGAGAGAAGACGAAAAAAGATAAGGAAGGGATAGTATCGATAAAAGTGAAACTTAGAAAAGAGTGGTGGAGGGTAGTGGGAGTATATATAAATAAAGATATGGACCGGAAGTTGGAAGACCTGAAAGAATGGGTGGAGGAGATTGAGAGGGGAGTGAGAGTGCTGATAGGAGGGGATTTTAACGCAAGGACCGGTAAGGAAGGAGGGTTCGTGGAAGAGGGAGAAGAAGAGATGGGGGAAGGAGAGAGGAGATCGAAGGATGGCAAAGTAAATGGGGAAGGAAAAAAGCTGTGTAGATTCCTGGGGGAACGTGGGTGGGCGATTTTTAACGGAGGAATAAGAGGTGATGAAGAAGGAGAATGGACGTATACAGGGGGAAGAGGGGAGTCGGTGATTGACTACGTGTTAGGGGACAGGAGGACAAAGGAAAGGGTAGAACGGGTGGTGGTAGAAGAGAAGGTCGATTCAGACCATCAGCCAGTGACAGCGTGGGTGGAAGGGTGGGAGGAAGGTATGGATAAGGGGAAGGGGGGAAGGAGCGGAAGTGGGAGAGGGGACTGGTCAGAAGAGGGCAGGAAAAAATTTAGAGAGTTAATGGGGGACAGGCAAGCTCGAGGAGGGGGAGTGGAGGAAGAGTGGCAGAGGTTGAAGGGGAGGATAAGGGAGGTATTAAGGGAAGTGAATGGAAGGGGCAAAAAAAGCGGAGGAAGGGGCTGGTGGGATGAAGAATGTAGGGAGGGAAAAAAGAGAGTTGGCAACATGTTAAGGAAATGGAGAAGGGAAGGAGGAGAGGGGGACAGTTACAGGGAGGAAAAACAGCGATACAAGAAGCTATGTGAAAAGAAGAAAAAAAGAGAAGTGGAGAAATGGGAAGAGGAAGTAAAGGAGGTCAGGACGGAGGGGCAGGTATGGAAGGTGGTAAACAGGGAGAGAAAAAGGAGAAGGAGGGTGAATGAGGGAATTAGTATGCAGGAATGGGATGGGTACTTTAAAGAGTTGTTGGGAGGAGTGAATGGGAGGGTGGTGATGGGAACAAGAAGAGGGGAAAGGAGGGAGGAGGAAGAGGAGATAAGGAGAGAAGAGGTGTGGGAGGTAGTGAAGAAGCTTAGAGAGATGAAAGCGTTGGGAAGTGATGGAATTCCGAATGAGGTTTGGAAGTTTGGAGGGGAGGTAGTAAAAGAATGGCTATGGGAAGTGTGCAATAGAGTGTGGAAAGGAGAGGGGTGGCCGGAAGATTGGAGGGAGGGAATTATAGTGCCTATAGGAAAAAAGGGGGAGGGGGAAAGAGTGGGGGACTACAGAGGGGTGACGTTAGCACAAACGGCATACAAAGTGTATGCTGCCGTACTGGCGGAAAGGTTGAGGAAAGAGGTTGAAGAGAAGGGCTTGCTGCCACCGAGTCAGACAGGGTTTAGAAGAGGGGTTGGGACCACGGACAACATTTACGTATTGAATCACCTGATAAACAGGCAAGTAAATGGAAAGAAAGGGAAGATGGTGGTGATGTTCGTGGACTTAAAAGCAGCTTTTGACTCGGTGGACAGGAGGATTCTAGTGGAAGCCATGAGAAAAAGGGGAGTAAGAGAGGGCTTGGTGGAGAGGTGTAAAGAACTGCTGGGGGAGACGATATGCAGAGTAAGGGTGGGGGAGGAGATGGGAGAGAGATTTTGGACAGGAAGGGGAGTCAGACAAGGGTGTCCGTTAAGTCCGATTCTGTTCACCTTGCTGCTGGCGGACATTGACGATGAACTGAAAAAAGGGGGCTGGGGTGGAATAAAGCTGGGAGGGAGAAAGATATATACACTGGCTTATGCAGACGATATAGCGATGTTAGCGGAGAATAAGGAAGATATGAAAGGAATGATAGGAAAACTGGAGGGGTATTTGGACAGAAAGGGATTGGTATTGAACAGTGAAAAAACGAAGATAATGAGATGCAGAAAAGGGGGAGGAAGATGGAAAAAGGTGAGTTGGAGGTGGAAGGGTAGGATAATAGAGGAGGTGAGAAAATTCTGCTACTTGGGATATGTAGTAAAATGTAATGGGAGGCAGGATGAACATGTAAAAGAGAGGACGAGGAGAGGGGCGGCGTTGCTGGGACAAGTATGGGGGATCGGAAAGAGGAGGTTTGGGGGAGATTGGGGTAGGAGAATATGGTTGTTTGATAAGTTGATATGGACGGTGATAAGTTACGGAGTGGAAATATGGGGGTGGAGGGAAAGAGGGGAAATAGAGAGATTACAGGAAAGATATTTAAGGTGGGTGTTGGGAGTGGAAAGATGTATACCGGGATATATGATTAGGGAGGAGTTACAAAGGGAGAAACTAAGAGGAAGGGCGGTTATGAGAGCATGGGGGTATGAGAAAAAATTGGAGAAGGGAAAGGGAGGGGAGCTGGCAAGGGAATGCTGGGAGGAGGTAAAGAGGAGGGCGAAAAGAGGGGTGAGCAGGGGGGATGGGAGGAGGAGAGAAAAGAAGCGGCGGAGAGCAGGGGCTGGAAGATAGAGGAGGTGGAGGAGCTGAGGGAGGATGGGATGTGGAGGGGGGAGGACGTGCTTGAGAGAGAAAAGAGAATGCAAAGAGAAGAGAGGTGGAAGGAGATAGGGGAGGCAAAATTTAACAAGTGGTATGGCATGATAAAAGGGGAGGGGATACCGGAGTACTTAAAAAAGAACTGGGGAGAAAATAGGTGGCAGAGGGTGGCTAGATACAGGCTGGGAGGTGGTATGAGGGGGGTGAAACATTAGATGGCAGAGAAGAGAAGAGTGTGCAGGGTGTGTGGAGGGGTGGAGGAGACGTGGGAACACGTGTGGGAAGATTGTGCAGATTGGGGGGAGGGAGATCATGGCAGGAAGCGGTGGGGGAGGTATTGGGGGAAGAAGGGGAGGGGGAGAGATGGCTGAGGAAATTAGAGAGAGTAAGGGAGGGAGAGGGTGATGGAGGGGACTGGGAGGTAAGGGAAAGGAGGAGTGAATGAGAGAAAGAGGAGGAGTGAGGAGTTTGTAAACGGAAACGGAAGTCCACAGAGATAGGGAACTTGCGAGCGTGTGTGTGTGTAAAGATAGGTAGGGCGATTAGTATGTAAGGTTAAATGTAAAATAGGCTAAGGTAGATTAAGTAAATGTAAAGGGTTGGGAACGTCCCTACAAAACGCTTTGCAACCCTGAGGGGAGCCAATAAATATATCTATCTATCTATGTGCCGCCGTTCAGACTGAAGCTGCATAAAGTAAAACAGTTCTAGCACAAGTCTTATACAGTAATAATTTATAATCTAATTTAAGATCGCTCTTCCCATGAGAGGGTATAGGTTTCTGAGAGCACCCTATATAAGTTTTGCAAATTCTATCATCTATGGCTGGTTTCCATTTTAATCCAGCATTAATGTTAACACTAAGATATTTTATTTTATTAGCCCAAGGAACTCTAAAATTTGACAATCTAACTGATAGAGGTTTTGGAAATATTTTACGAGTAATAATTATTGCCTCTGTTTTCTCATTGTTAATGGTCATCTTCCAATCCTGAAAGAATTGTATACGATGGCATCAACATGCCAATCTAAGGACAAGCAATGCCGGGTTCCAGGAAGAAATGTACACAGCAGTGTCGTCAGCATAGATTGCAAGCTCTGTTTTAGAGCACTTGGGAATGTCGTTAATAAAAATATTGAAAAGAATAGGCCCCACGATAGAGCCCTGAGAGGGACTCCTGATATAGCATTATAAACAGATGACATTTCACCTCAAAATTAACAGTGAAAGTGCGATTCTTTAAATAAGAACGTAATATTTTGATTATATACGTAGGTATACTAAGAATGTTTAACTTATACAATAGAGCTTTGTGCCAAACTAAGTCAAAAGCTTTTTGACTATGTAACGATGCACCCCCACATGCATCATTCCCGGCGAAGAACTGCCGGATGCCGCCCGACGATCTCCATCAGGCGAGGAAAGGGCGCGGTGCGCTCACCTTATTTTTAAACGAAGTAACTCCGATCGTGTGCGCGGCACTCCGCCGCACCGACATCTTCCCGGGTCTCCGACAGAAACCGAGGGGAGCCGAGCGCCGCCGAGCGCGAGCACGCTTACCGCCACGCCGATTCCGCTCCGCTCCGCCGGCGGCGCGGCTCACGCGGGAATCGGCCTCCCCTCCCTAGCGTACCACCCGGGCGAGTATAAAATACCGGCGCCGCGACAGATAGACACTCCGATCCGAGTCTAGCTGCCTGTGCTCCGCTACCCTCGGAGACGATTACCTTTCCGCTTCCTAGGCCAGCTTACGAAACGGGGTACAGCGTTCTGTGCCTCGCTCGAGAGTTCTCGAGCGCTGACCGCCTTCCTACCCGGAACACCCCGTCTGCCACGGTAACCAGGGGTCGAGCGTGCTCGGCCTCTCGACAAGAGTTCTTGCCGCCGGAACAGTCGGACCTCCTCGTCAACCGATCGACCAGCCTAGCCCCTGGCCGTTCGTTTTCCTTCCCACCGCGCCGCGTAATTAACACCGGATCGTATTGCGAGAAAGAAACCGCGCCGGATAACATACACGCGCCCGCGCCGCGATCCTCGCGCCGCGGGCCGACCAGCCATTGGTCGGCTTCAAGGCCCGTTCGCACGCGTACCGCATCGCGCCGGTACGGACCACCTGATTCGCGTCCGCCGCACAAACCAAATGCGCTCCCGAAATTTGTAATTATCGCGACCGTCTTATAGAATATAATCCGCCCGCGTCCGCCGCATAAACCGAATGCGCTCCCGAAATTTGTAATTACCCCGACCGTCGTCTAGATTATAAACCGCCCGCGTTAACCGCATGGTCCGCATGCATCTCCGTTGTAACTATCGCGACAGTCTGTTGTAATTGAACCACTGTAATAAACCACGTTCCGTATCAAAACTGCCTTCTGTCTCTGGGCCTACCATCGAACTCCTGGTCCGGCGAGCTAGTCCGCGTTCGATATAAACAGCCAAAAGGCAGGCCGTTACAACTATCAAGTAACACCATAGCAGAACTTTGCTTTTTATTAATTTCCATAGCAAAAGATTCAGTAACTCTAACAATAAGTAATTGTTGTATAGTGGTGTTTGAAATCAACGTATAAAGAGAGAGAGTGATTGTGTTGGTGCAGCCATCTATGGCGTTCATCTTGCGGTAGGTCGGAACGCGCGAATGTGTGTGTGCGCGCGAAAATAGGGCTCGATCGTTCGAGAACGGCCGAGCGCGGGCTTCCCGCGCGCTTGCGTGAGCATGTAAGGAGGGGCGCGCAGCCCGGGCGAGCGAGCATTCGTCTCCCAGACATCGTGCGTGATACATCGTGCGTGATACATCGTGCGTGATACATAAATTCATGATTCGTGATACATCAATTCGTGATACATAACCTGTTTAAATATACTTTAGTGGGAACGTTAGACACTCGTCTACCGTTACGAGAGTGGGAACGTTAGATATTCGTCTACCGTTACAAGAGTGGGAACGTTAGATATTCGTCTACCGTTACGAGAGTGATAATCTTTCCTCTCAAGGTTACCCTTTGAGCTGACAATTCGCAGAGATCACGAGAGTAAACAATAGGAAGACTTTCTCGTCTTTTGAAAAGAGATTAAAATTTAATTCGAGTCTAATCGTAACACTGAGCTCAGTCTAAAGTATATTAAATAATTAATCCTTCGGTTGCAACCATTTTAGTTACAAGAATAACTTTTATTTCTTTCTTTCATACGATTGTTTCATTGTAATTGATTCTGTCATATTCTTTATCGTCTATTACTTTAATTTGCGGACATTCGTTACACTTACTTGTATTACGTACTAAATGAGAATGCGTTCTTTGCGAAATATATAGATTGTTCCTGGCATTGTAATAAAACTATCGAATAACCGTTTCCGTGCGTTGCTATATAAGTTCTTATTCAATTATTTTATAATCTTCTAATAAATATCTTGCGAATTATTAGTTATCTAGTATTACGTTCATGCTGTGGTGAATTAATGTGTCAATCAAAGACTGCCTAGTACAAGATTTAGTCTAGTAAATTTAGTGAGAAACTTATCGCTTATGTTTCTGTTGTTGCTCATGTCATGTATATAGCTTATGTTGTAGTAATCGCTCATGATATAGTATAATGCTTTGCCGAGATTTCGACACTTATTTGGTAATACTCAATCAGTATTGACATTACAAATAACATCACTGAATAGACTGATGATAGTAATTCGTTATTTAAAATAAAAGATTGATGCATTATTTCCCAGATTATATAAATTCTATCTGAAGTGATATTCTTGTATTAATTGATTTATGTTTATGTTTCAAACGATCCTTTCTTTAGAGAAGAACAACTAATTCTAAGCTTGACTACGTTAAGAGAAATTATACGAGAACATACTATGACAATTCTTCTTACAATGAAGATTTTATATGATAAAGAAATACCTCAGTAAAACCTCAAAGTATATTATGATACATATTTAAAGAAAGGACTGTTCTATAATAACCATTTATTTGTTTCTTTTATGCATTTGAGACATTTATTGTACTTATATTGTATTTTTATATTACCGATTTATAATTTTGTTCACGAATACTGGGAAGGTTTTAGGGCAGTTTCCCTTCTCCTATGCAACAAATGTTGGTATTCTTTGTATAGTTCTGCCCACTTTAAACTTTTGATTTGAATTATATATAAATCACGAAACGCAATCTCTCTTTCAGTAAACGGATTCTATTAATTTGTTCCTTCCTCATCTAATTCTTGAGATCAGGCTTGTGCGCGAGCTTGTGCAAACAAGTGGAATGGCGTGATTTAAAACCAAACTGTTCATTGATTATAATATTATTTACTGAAAGAAAGGCATTAATTTGCATGAGTAAAACTCCATCATAAACTTTGCTTAGAGAGCTGTGACGTGACAAATGTCGCGTCCCCCGACCCGGATAGTAGCTCGGCCGAAGGAGGCGTCAGGGATGGTGCCTCCGCCCGGGGCGGGCAGAGCGCTAGCGTTTTAAGGTGCGAGAGGGTACGGAGGTACTTACAGGTGCGAGAGGGTACGGAGCAGATGGGCACGGTCATTCTGTAACGGCGTATGCCGCGACGCGGGACTTACAGGTGGACATCCGGAAGCTTATGAGGACGGACGGCCGGCAGGCGGGTCACGCTGAGGCCCACGGACGGTGTATACGGAGGACCTGTCAAAGCACGGTAGCCCGCACAAACAAACTGTAGCCCGAGGCACGGGGCCCCCGGAAGAAGGGGCGCCCCGACGAAGGTCTCCGTCACGGAAAGAGCCGCCACCGGAGTACCACCACCGGTTGACGAGCCATGGCCCGGCCAGCCTGGCCGTCGAGCAACCGGTTTGTGAGTCGCGGCCAGGCTAGCCGGTCTCACGGCGGCGAGTTTTGAAAATACCGCTGGCGGAAGGAAGCAGCTGCAAGTGGGCGCCCTAGTCAGGCGCGGCGATCGCCTAGAGGGATCGCTAACGTGCCAGGGCGCAGCACCGACAGGGCTAGGGACACCAGCGCGCGGGCGCGCGCGGGCTCAGCGTAGTTCCGCCGGGCCAAGGGAAGATGGAAAATCACTGTCGTGTGAGCCGCCGAATAGCACGGTACCATCCAGCCCCGAGCAGGACGACGAGCTGCCGGATCGAGCAACCCTTTGTAAGGCCACTGCTCTGCCATCTCACAGTAAGATCGTTGATACCTTGAGGCCCTCCCAGGAGTCGCGTTGTGCCGCGAAACGTATGGGATCCGTTATTAATCATTATCTCGAGAGAAATACCGCGGGAGGGCCCGACCGAAAAAAGTGCTTTGTTGCGTGTAATTTCGTTTGTCTTTGTTCGTTTGATCGGGCCGTGTCGAAACGATCCGCGCGGTGAGGACTGTTCGCGCTGAGGATACTGTACGTGGCGGGATGAGTTCGTCGTGAGCACCACGTGATCACGCCCGCGCCGGGTGCCCGTGAGTGTTACGTTTCCTCGAGACTCGCGTAATCAGGAGATTCGCGGTTATACTTTCGGGACTCGCGTAATCAGGAGATTCGCGGTCATACTTCCGCGTTAATCGTACGTGGATGCTTTGCGTTTGTTGGTATTAATACTTTCGCGTTAATTGCAAGGGAAGGTTTTTGCGTTCCATCGGGATTAATGATCCGCGATTCTGTCGCGTTTCATTGTGAGTCAATCCGTGCGTTTCGTTGCGAATAATGATTCACGGTTCTGTCGCGGTCATTTATAAGTAAATTGCGTTAGTTGTAAGAGCGGGATTTCGTGCGTTTGTTGTGAGTAAATGTTTTCGAGTATTTTGCGTTTGACCGTCCGGGTAGAATTCGCTGCGATTTATGTCGGGGAATAATCTTGTACGAATTCGACCGGGATTGCTGTGCAGTTCGGTGACGGAATGAGTATCGCGCTCGTGGGGTGACACGTGGCGCTTACTCGGATTCTGTTTGTTCGCCGTGGAACACGTTCACCTCTTTCCACATGCTGTCGACCTTACTTAATTTAAATATATTTGCCTGTTTATTGTTAATCTGGTGAGTTAATTGCGCTACGCTCCCTCCCCTCTTCCAACCGCGATTAATCGAAGAAACTCACGCCTGAGAGAATTGCGATCTCGTATATCGTGGTGTGAGAAATCGCACCTGGCGCCCAACATTTTAAGAAACTATTCAGTCGAGCTATCATCTGGGTTTCGGAGAATATTATTGCAATTTAGGAAGATAATTATAGACAACTTTAGAGATCCTTAATAGAGAAAAGCGACGGCGCGCTTTGGCCCGGCTGGCAAGACCGGGCGGACATCGTCGTTGTCGTTATAGAGCTTGAAAGGCTTATAAGTCTATAATTTGCCGGTGATGTTTGTGGCTTGCCCGGTTTAGGAAAAGCAAGAATTTTTGTCGTCTTCTAACAAAAAAGAAAATAAAAAATAACCGAAATAAATTTAAGATAATATAGTAAATCTGAAGTATGGTTTTATATGACGAGTTTTTGAGCATAGATGTGACAACCTTATCTGAGCCAGGGGCTTTATTATTAGGAAAGGATTTGATAATATCAAAAATTAAACGAGGTGTAATAAATTTCAAATCGCATTGAGGAACTCCTTGAGAAACTCCAATAACTATTTCATCTAAAAATTCAACATATTCATTTACTACATCTGCATGTGGTGAGGCAAGACCGTCCGCTTTTTGGTATATTTTTTGAAAATTTTGCGCCAATATCTCAGCTTTTTCTTTTGGATTATAAGCAAAAGTGTTATTACCAAAATCGAACGGAAGCGCAGGTGTTTTGTTTCTCTGTAGTGACCTCCAAAGTCCCTAGATGCTATTATCCCTAATTTTAGCATTTTTTTAAGCGCTCAGATCATTTTTTATTTTTAGCTTTACTCATTGTCAGTTTGTTTTGAATAATATTGTTGAGTGTATTACGATAATGCTTATATTTATCTGAACCAGAATGCTGGTATTTTCTTCGATAATAATTGCAAAAGTTTAAGGGGGTAGCCTGGTCAGAAAAGTCACTTTTTGCTTAAAATATTCCTTAACATTTATAGAATACGGGGCTATATTTGATTTTTCGAAATTCGAACGATAAGAGCCAAAGCACATATGACAGTCGTAGTCGTGGACGTAAGTAACACACAAGCTTGGCGTATCCTGATTTGTCAGATCCAGGACTACGACTGTTGTATATCGCTACGCCATGTTATGTGCTTTGACTCTAAGTCTACCGACCGAGCCTTTTTCTGAGCAGGTATATGAACACGCAGTTGCCGCTCAAGTACGCTTTGGCGCGCAGTAGGCCGTAACGGTTTTATGGGTAAGCAATTAGAATTGTTTGAGGAAGCTGAGGGCGTACTATATGGTCCAGTAATTGCCGATTGACTGACCTAAAGCCGTAAGTTCCCAAAAAAATTCTTTATTCAACTTTTTTTCTTATATTTTTGTACCGGAAACTTTAAACGCGTTTTTCTCGATAACATGTTTTTGAAATTGGTGCGCACGATTACTCAAAAACTAATAAACGGATTGACTTAAAACGTAACATACTCTAAAAATACATAATTATCTTCTATATAATAGAAAATTGTTCGCGAAATCGCTGATTAATCCCGACGATGGGAGCGGGATGAGAAGGACGCGCGTGGAAGGTGTTCACTAATTATTCACTTTATTTTTTGTGTAACTCAGACCACAGTCTGAGCCGTCTTTAATATGAGAAGAGATATATACAGTCTGACCTGAGAGTGGTGGGCAGTCTTTCGGATTTCACTAAGCATAAGAAGTCTTTGTATAACAAGTCTTTGTGTATCGTTCGTGAGTAGGCGAGGCAGTTATATTAATTGCCCTCCTCGTGATGAGTAGCCCGTGAGCTTTGGGACACGTGGCGTGTCGACACTGAGTCGTCGTGTTGATGTATCCTGAGTAGAGCTGGATGTGCGGTCGCTTTACATGTTAATGCAGTATCTCAGCAGCTGTAATCACTGCGGTGGGCACTTCAATGTGTATAGTCACAATCAAGATGCACAGAGCACACATCGTGCGTCTGATCACTGCGTGGCCATTTGCACAATTGCCTCGATCGCGAGGAAGACGTTGGCGATGAGCGCGCCCGTGCGGGCGCGAGCTACCGCGGTAATGCGGGGTCGATATCCGATCGATGCTGCCATCTGATCGGGCGGCGCAACAGTAACGGAATCTCAAACAAAAATTATTTAAAAAAAATTGTTTTAAAAAATTTTATTGGCCATTTTTACAGACTTTTTTATGCAAAAAATTGGTTCTCTTTAAATTGCTGTAAAAATTGAAAATTTTAATTTTTTAAATTTTGCGCTTATTCATATAGAAAATGTGGGTATATAGATTACAAAATTATTTGAAATTTTCAGATTAGATCATTTTTGCGATCCAGAGACTGCACACCAATTTGGTGCTTCGAATTAAGGCGTTCAACAAGATCTGCTATATCTTTTGTTTAAATAATTTTTTTTTCATAAATAAAAATTTTCTGTATTGTCTAAGAGTTATACTAGTGTGCAAGAAAAGTTTTAAATTGATTGCAATTGTAGATTCTGAATACAACAGTTTAAAAAAATCACTTTTTTTCGGGCGCTTGACCAGGCTACTCCCTTAATAACCTAATTATCTATTTCTGAAGCTATAACGGGATCTGATGTTACATGGTTTAAGTTAAAGTTTAGCACCTCGGTACCCAGCGAGAAATGATCCATGGGTTTTTGCTAAGAACAATCTATGTTGGAAGGACGTCTACGTGGCATTTTATACGAATATGTTGAACTGTACATAATGTTTAAATTATACTTGTTTGAATAATAGAGCAGATTAATGCATCTACTATCATTACAGAAATTATTACAACTGCGGTGCTTTGCATTGAAATCACCGGCTAATAATATCTTATCATACGATAAATTTTTAAAAATTGCGTCAAATTTATCAAAATTAAATCTAACCTTAGAAGGGATATAATAAGTGACTCCCAAAGTCAGATTCAAGCCCGACAACAATTTTATTAGTAATATTTCACAACCATTAATATCCGGAATAGGTAGGGTATAATAATGTAAGGCTTTGCTAATGATAATTGCCAAGCCACCAGCTTTAACACGTGAAGCATCCGAACGAATAATGTCAAAACCAGGAAAATTCTATTTAGTATTAGCAGCTACGTTTCAGTGATTAAGGCAATATCAATATTGTTAGAGCATATATATAACATAATTTAAATCTAATTCTATATTATTTATGCTGGTGGCATTCCACAAGCAAATCCTTATAATAGAGAAAGAGGAGGAATCATTTTAATTAATAAGATCAGCCCTTTCAACAAACACTTGTAATTTACTGAGTCTATCTGTGCAAGTTGATAAATTTCCTATTGTTTAAGATTGCTTAAACGTTTAACGATAGCGAAGTCGAAAATATTCAGCACGGCAATTGCGAGCAACGAGACTTGAGCAATATCGCCGTGACTTTCGACGGAACGTTTAAATGAGTAAACAGTGGAGACAAAGCATTCTTTGTTCGCTTAGTTTCCTCTGTTTATAATTGTCGATCGCTCATCTCTCGGGGACTTCTCTCGGTTAAGCGTGTATCGAAAAGTCTCGAATTTGCGAGAAGCCCCCGAGAGCTTAAAGAGACATGCGCTCTTGGCGACGGGGACAGTCGCTCTCAGCTTCCCGAGTTGCCGCTGTCAATATCGAGTTGCTTGCTCTTGTTTTCGCGTACGCTTAATAGATAGAGTTGCTCGCTCGTTCGCTTGCTTAATTCGCACTGCCTGCATCGGCGCTTGCTTGCGCTTTCGCGACGCGATATCTACCATCGTATGACTGCGATACAGTTTGTAAATAGTGTATATAGAAAATAAACTGTGCTTGTCCGTCAATTCTGCTCTTTGCCTGTCTCTTCCTACGCGGTTCGTGTCCTCGCTCGCGCGCTCAGTCCGCTTCCGAACATTTTGGTCCTTCGAGCCGGATACCGGGATCCGGCGCGGTCGGTGAGTGAAAAGTGATCGAATCCGCACTTCGTCGAAATACCGACGCAATGAGCAAGGAAGCTACGACGAAGGAGACGGTCATTAGAGAGATGGAAGGAATCATCCGCAGTCAGCATGATCTTCACGGGCGCATTGCTCGCTCGTACGATAATTTAAAGAAAATGGGCTCTACTAACATCACGATCGGGTTGGTGGAGGCCCGCCTACAAGCCCTCGAGGCTAACTGGGCGAAATTCGAAGCTCAACACGATAAGCTCTACGCTTCTTTCTGGGAAAGTCTGACGGAGCACGACTACGAGAAAAGGAACGTGCCCGCGACTGTGGAAGAGGCCTATCTAGTGCAAAAGGGGATGTTTCTAGAAACACTTCGCAAGCTTAAGAGCAAACTTGCTAGCGAGGCTCTTAGTGCTGCCCCGGCGAGCCAACCGTCGCGTACGACCTTGCCGCGCATCCAGTTGCCTGAATTTACGGGCAAATATGAAGCGTGGCCAGCCTTTCGCGACCTCTTTCATTCCATCATCGGGAAGGACGGCGCCACGACCTCCGTCGAGAAGCTGCACTACTTGAAGTCGTGCTTAAAGGATGAAGCTGAGCTGCTGGTGCGGAGTCTGCCCACAACGGACGAGAACTTCGACCGCGCTTGGAAGACCCTCGCCGACTACTACGAGAACAAACGTCTCCTGGTGCGTTCGTATATCTCGCAGTTTACCTCGCTTCAAAAATTGAAGGGTGAGTCCGTTTCTGATTTGCGCAAGTTATACCATTGCGTAATGAGCACCGCCGGCGCTCTCGATAGCATCGGCCGACCGATCTCGCGGAGTGAAGACTTATTCGTACATTTAATTGTGGACCTTCTCGATCCGCGTTCGCGTCGCGAGTGGGAAAACGCTATTAGCGAGACTTCGGAACCGCCGTCGTATTCCGATTTACAGCAGTTTCTCGACAGACGATTACATACGCTCGAATCGCTGCAACCGGTCAAGACGGAAGGCGCCTCTTCCGCGAAGGCGGGGGGGAACTCCGCTCAACAAACGCGAGCCCTGCATGCTAAAAAGCAAGAGAACAAACTCGGCCGCTGTTCAATGTGCCAAAAGGGACATTTCATAATGTTTTGTGCCGCGTATAAAGGAAAGACTGCCGCGGAGCGAAAGCAGCATATTGAAGCGAGCAATTTATGCTTCAATTGCCTCGGGAAGCATAAACTGAGCGAATGCGCGTCGACGCGGACCTGCTCTGTATGCGATGCCCGACATCATACGAGCCTCCACGACGCGTACTCCGGCGGGGAGGTGGCTAAGACTTTGCATCTCGCGCAGAAAACCCTCGGGAAGCCGGTGGCGGTACTTCTCGCTACCGCTCGTATCCGCGTGCGCGATCGTTTCGGGATAGAGCACACCGCGCGAGCGCTCGTCGATCAAGGCTCCGAATCATCTCTCGTCTCGGAAACGCTGGTACAGCGATTGAAACTGTCCCGCGCGCCTACCTCGGTCGCGGTGTTCGGCGTCGGCGGGAAGCGTACGGGTCGCGCTCGAGGCCTCGTGGCCTTGGATATCTCTCCTCGAGACGGCGGGCCAGCCATCTCGGTGTCGGCCTTAATCCTACCTCGGCTCACTCTCTACGGAGGCGGGGTCTCTGCGGATCGTGCGACGTGGCCGCATCTCCGCGGGCTAGAGCTTGCCGACCCCGACTTTGCAGCCTCGGACCCGGTGGAAATTCTGCTTGGAGCTGATGTATTCGCCGCGATTCTCCAGCCGGGCTTGCTAAAGGGCGAACCGTTCGAGCCGGTCGCACAAAGAACGACGCTGGGATGGATTATCTCGGGCGCCGCCGGTCAGGCGACCTGCGCTCAGAGATCGACGACTCTGCAATGCCACATCACTGAAGATCTTTCCAGCATCGTGAAGAGATTCTGGCAGCAGGAGGAGCTACCGGGCGGCGTACTTGCGCTTACGCCAGAAGACCGTGAGTGCGAGAACTTCTTCTCCCTCACACATTCCCGGACCGCGGACGGTCGTTACATGGTGAGACTCCCAGTCGTGGACCCGTTGCCCGATCTCAAGGGAACGCGCAGCGCGGCCTTACGAGCCCTGGCGCACATGGAGAGACGATTCGCCCGAGATGACAAATTGAAGCAGCTGTACGTCGAGTTCATGCGGCAATACGAGGAGCTTGGACACATGACGCCGGTGGCTCCGGAGGACAAAACGAAGAGACCTGTGAGCTACCTTCCACACCACGGCGTGATGCGCGAGGCGAGCACCTCGACGAAGCTGCACGTCGTGTTCAACGGCTCGACGTCATTACCCTCTGGTGACTCCCTCAACAAGTGTCTGCGGGTGGGACCAAACCTCCTGCCGAATCTAGCCGATGTACTGCTGCGGTGGCGTCGCTGGCGCTACGTCCTGGCTACGGATATGGAAAAGATGTACCGCCAGATCCTAGTCCATTCCGATGATCGCGATCTGCAGCGAATTTTCTGGCGGTATAAGATTGCAGACGAGATACAGGAGTATCTTCTCAACACGGTCACTTACGGGCTGACGTGTGCACCGTTCCTGGCGATGCGCTCTGTTCAACAACTTGCCGAGGACGAAAAGAAATTCTTCTCCCTGGCAGCGAGCGCCCTATTGATTGACAGGTACATGGACGATGTACTCTCGGGCACGGATACACTGGAAAAGGCTCTGGCTCTCCGGCGTCAACTCTCGGAGCTCTGCATGGCGGGCGGCTTCCCGCTCCGCAAATGGTCGGCCAACGAGGAGTCCTTGCTGATGGACGTTCCAGCGGAGCACAGGATGCAGCGCGAGCTCCGCTCTTGGCGACCGCAAGAGTCGCATGCCACTCTCGGCCTTCAATGGCATCCCTGCCTCGACAGCTTCCCTTTTGCTACGAAGACGAGTCTGGTGACGTCTTTCACGAAGAGGTCGGTGCTGTCCCTCACTGCCCGGCTTTTCGATCCGCTCGGTTGGCTGGCGCCGGTGGTAGTGAGTGCGAAAATCTTGTTCCAGGCTACCTGGCTAAGAGGACTGGACTGGGATGACCCCCTGAGCGAGACTGACGCTCTGCAGTGGAAGACCTACCAGGCGGAGCTCCTGTTGCTGGAGCAAATTCGAGTCCCTCGAGAATCTATCCAAGCGCCAGAGGACTCGGCGTCGAACTTCATGGTTTTGCCGATGCCTCCGAGAAAGCCTATGCTGCCGTGGTTTACTTGCGAGCACAGGCGCAGGACGGATCATGGCTGGTCACCTTGCTCGCGGCAAAGACCAAGGTCGCCCCTCTCAAAACCGTGGCTCTGCCTCGACTTGAGCTCGATGCTGCTGCGCTGCTCGCGCGGCTTGCTGCCCACACGAAGGTCACGCTCGAACTGCCCGAGGCGCCTCTTCATCTCTGGTCGGACGCCATGGTGGCCCTGGGCTGGATCCGAGGGCACCCTACTCGATGGAGTTATCGTACAATATTGAACATTGATTTTATATTTACAAGCTCTGACTCAGTTTCTTAATTTTAAAGATTAAACCGTTAAAATCTGTTACATCACCGGTGAGCGCAAAGTCAATTAGGTTGTTGTTTTGATCATTAGAATTCTTCAGGGCCTCGGCATATGTTTTAGGAGGTGAGTAATAAATATGTTTGTTTGTTGGGGCAGCTGATTTATCAGTCAAAGGAAGGTCATACCCGGTAGAGTATAAATTAAAAGATTTATGTTGCAAATTAGGAATTTTGTTAAATTTAGCATGCAAGTTTTTATTTAGCTTATGCAGATCATAAGCCAGTCCGGTCTGGCGAGTTGCGATCGTTCGTTTTTCTAAAAATTTTAAGTATGACTGACATTTCAAAAAACTCACGGGATGTTTCCCCAGGCAGTTGCAACATTTTGTAAAATGGGAATTCGAGTCTTTTTTGCATTTTGAGGTGAGATGATTCTCAGCACATTTTACGCATCTAGGTTTCTTAAAGCAGTTAGAGGACGTGTGGCCAAACACTTGACATCGGTAGCATTGCAAAACAATATTGCGATTAATGAATTTGTCCCAATAAATTCTTGAGTAAAATAAATATCTGATCTTTCTTAATTGCGTGAGAGAGAATTTTGCACTCAGATTTATTTTATATGTAGCGTAAATACTATTTTCATCATTGAGTTGAACGCATGAGTTGATTTCAATTCCGAGTTTCTTTAATTCGTTAGAGACAGTTAAATTCGGGATATTTGGGAAACCTTTCAAAGTGACTGTTAAAGTTTTATCCTCTGATAGAGAGTAAGTATGGAAAGCATATTGTTTGGAAATAGGAAATTTTTTTAAAACCAATGTAATTTTTTAAGTTAAAAAATTGAATTCTAATTTAATTACCAAGAAACTTGAGATAAAAGTTTTCTTTAATACTTTGTTTTAACTGATTTGAAAATTCTGCATAATTATTTATTTTTTATGCGAGATAGATTGGAGGTGGTTTTCCATTTGTCTGCTCGGGGGGCGTTTAAGCGTTCCCCGGATTTGCGAATTGGTGCGAACTACGTGACTCGAAGAACCAGGGGAGGTGTGTATCGTCTCCCCAAAGCGAATTAACGTAATTAAGCAAATGCGACTCACCGTTCGGGAGGCCGTCGTCTCCTGGAGAATTTGTCTCTCTAGCAAGCTCGTGGGCAGCATGTGCAGCAAGCGCAGGCAAAGGCAGCAAGGCAAGCAAAGGCAGCAAGCAAGGCGGCAAGGCAAGCAAAGGCAGCAAGCAAGGCAGGCAGAGAAAGCAATCGCACTTCCGGAGAGCGAGCTCTATGTGGCCTCTCGGATGTTTGAGTATGCACGTATAGCGTGTGCACCCCGAGACGTCGTGATGATGAGTGTGTGATGAGAGGTGTGTCCTCTCAGACGACTTGATGATGAGTGAGTCGTGCTCGCGGCGCTGGAAAAGTGTCGCGAGCGAGTACTTGTCCCTTTCCTCATGCGGGTGCCCTCGTGGGGTGAACGAGGGCAGCACCGATTGGTGAGTCGCGAAACTATCGATTTTACGCGTCGATCGCGATCCGCCGACGTTTCGCGCGAGTCACCGAAAATACATAAAAATTATATACTAGAAAGACTATTATATACAGCGAATTTGAACGTAAATGTGACTAGACTAATGACTACAATATATACAATGTGGCGAGCGCCAAACATTGTCTTAAAACCGTCCGTTATAACCGAATCCGCGTCCCGATCTGTTAAATAGTTAGCTTTACTCACATGCGTTTTGATTAGATTGTTAGGTTGATTGATATGATTAGGTTGTTCGATAAAAGCCTTCTCATCTCTCTCTAGTAAATCAACCGTCAGCTAGGCGGTTAGTAGAATTGAAAGCGGTTAGTAGAATTAAATTTACCTTGAAGTGATGAATCTTTTTCAAAGCAAGGCAGTTTATCAGAGCCGGATAGCTCTTCGTCTGCTTGCCGCTTGAGCGGCAACTTAGAGGACACCACGCTGTCCTGACGTCCGTTCTCCCAGCAGCACCAAAGAAAGCCTTCGTCGGCACAGCACTCACAGAATTTAACCTCTCAGTTAAAGTTCAATCCAACTTGGGAAATGCGAAACCGTGTATGCTCCACCGCAACTCGCGATACTTGGTAATTCAAACAAGGCACTTAAATGCGTGTGTACGTTTATTATCGTATTGCTGCCTCAGCGAATTCCAGGCCACTCGATAATTCCGATCGGATACTTCTAACGATTGAATCACATCGGCCGCCTCGTCCGTTACAGATGTAGATATTGGATCGCATGGTCTTAGAGATTGGAATTTTTGAAGGCTGTTGAACGTATGATTACCATTTATAATTGAATTGAACATCTCGTAAAACGGAAACCACTCTTCGTAATTTCCAGTAAATTTCGGTAAATTTAATTTAGGTAATCATACGTTACATGCAGAATTGATTACTTCGACCGGGGACGCGGCCGGTGTGGATATCGTGGCTTGACTATCGAAGAACGCACGATTATAATTCGAGATCATGCAGCGCAATTTAGCAATCAATTCGTAAAATGCTTCCTCAAACGACACGCGATCATCTCCCTCGTCTTCGCAGAGAGACTCTAATTTGGAATGCAAGTTGTTCGACCAATATTTCGATAACTTTTCTTTCTTTCCTCTAAATTTGCGATCGCTTCGAGCGTTAATTCCCACACAGCAAAATATATCTCAGATATAGTCAGATATCTTTATGCCTACAATTTTAAGTTAAATCTGAGATATCTTATTTTCAGACATTCACAGAATATCTACAGGACATCATTACTCGATATCACATTATATCTTTGAAAAAGACATCTCTGTAACATTGTATTCGAATATATGGCCGATTCATAGTTAGCTCTTATATTTTATAAAGATCAACTCAAATTTATTTGTTATAGCCAATAAAACAATCCAAGAGGACTTGGACTCCATCGATTCGTCCTGGCGAAAGCCGCGAGGAAACGCCGCGAGGAAGCTTGAAAAATTTTTACTCGGGCGGTGCTCGAGGTAACGACCGCGGCGCGAAAGCAACTCGCTGAGAGGGAACTTAAAAAATTTTCACTTTTTTCTGCTTGCGAGCGCTAGTAAGCGCTGTCGCGACGCGGCTACATGCGCCAGTAAGCAAAAATTTTTACGCACTAGGATAAAAGGCGAGCCTGTGAGGTTTTTGGCTCTAATATTTTTCGTGATGCCTCCGAGATATTATACTCACCCTCAGAAAAGATTTCTACATACATAATGCTATTACTCTTGAATCTATCATAAAATAGGATCGAAATAGGGCCAATCATATTTAGTATTAAAACAATAATATTTTAGTCTTAAATAGAAAATTTCTTAAGACTAGAATAAAATAATCTTGATACTATCCCTCTTAACTTTCTCAGAAAGATGTAGATATTTTTGACAATCCTATAATATTCTTGATTCAAGAATAGACGAATCTGAAAGAAATCTTATTCTATTCTTTTGTAAAAAGAATAAAAAAAATATAATGTTTTCTTTTTAATTTTTAAATAGTTCTTATTTTTCTTTGAATCGACCGAGGATCGGGCACTTAAAGTTCTGGACTTTCGTTGGCATTCGCGTTCAGATAGTTTCGGGTTCCAGCTTAACCCTCTGACTCGAAAATGCACTAAACGTACAATATTATCGGAGGTAGCGCGTATCTTCGACCCCTTGGGATTTTTGGCGCCGCTGACATTTACCGCGAAGCGGTTGATACAGCGCTTGTGGACGCTGAAACTCGAGTGGGACGACGACCCGCCAGCAGATGTTTGCCGACAATGGGAACGCTATCAAGCTGAATTTGACCCGCTGGCTTCCCTGCGGATCCCTCGCACATTTCCCGCGGGAGATAGCGTCCGCCGCGAATTACAAGGTTTCTGCGACGCGAGCAAACACGGATATGGGGCGATGGTGT
>NW_027509822.1:77500-127500 GCF_048541705.1 Temnothorax americanus
GTTGGAAACCCATGTGGAACCATTTTATGTTAAGAATAATTACTGTACTTTCAAGTAAAAGAAATTTAGAGTTCTAATAAGCAATAACAAATATTAAGAAGTCCTACAGTAGGTCAACATAAAAACTCACTATTCTTATGTGTACGCGTTGTTCAATAATTATATACATTTTATTTAAATTCTTTTTTGTTAATAACTTTTTAATAAACAACGAGTGACGACTAACCTTTTAAAGGTTATTCAGGAGGATAACTTTGACAACATATGTCAAAGTCAAGGTCATTGGGTTTGCTAATCTAAATAATTACCAAAAACATTAATTGAGAAAAGTTACTAAAATTTGCAAAGAAAAAAGATTTTCTATCTCTCCCGTACAATTCTTCAACTTGACAACAAAATACATTCTTTCGCAAAGAAAAAAATTGTAAACTTTAAAATTGGGAAAAGTCCAAATTCTAAACAATTACCGAAAAAAGTATTAGTCTTTTTATATCTGAATAAAAAGTTAAAAGAACTTATGAATTTATATTATTATATATATTAAATTATATATATAAAAATATATAATTATAGTCCGACTCTGCAAATTCTACAAACAATTATATTACATTATATTTTCCAATTAATATATATTTTTAAATTGTTAAAGTGTTGAAAGATCTGCCGCCTGCGGATTTGAAACCGGTATGACCATAGTAGTAAATTCTGATCCGAATGATTATCACGCTACAATTATTGGAGCATATGGAGTAAAAGTAATTTAATCAATATTTTCTTATTTATCTCTATCTAATTTTTAATTAATTGAAATCAAAACAAATTATTAATAATTTAATATTTATATATTTAATATTGAAAAATTCAATAAATGGGGGATAATGTTATTTCTGAGGCCCCTTAATTTGATATGTGTGTTTGATAGATCTTTCACTGAGAAAAAGAATGTCGTAAATCACAATGCGCTACGATGCATAGTTTCCGAGATATCGATTTTTAAATGTAATAATAGCAATATTGTTGTACGGTATTACATGGGTTTGCAATTTACCACGCGTGGAAAGTTCACGCATGTACTTTGCAAGGCACAATATGTCTTTCTAGTTTAACAGTAGTGGAGCCCCCCGCAGGAGGGGGGGCGGAACCTACTGCTTCCACGCGAAGCAGTATAGGTTTCCATGCGAAACGAGGTGCCACATGGGTTCGTGGCGTGCTTTACGAGCTCATTTAAGTAGAGGTGGTATTATAGATTATATAAATTGATATCTCGAAAACTATGCATCGTAGCGCATTGTGGTTTGCGGCATTCTTTTTCTCAGCAAAAGATCTATCCAATACACCTATCCAAATTGAGGAGCCCCGGAAATAACATTCTTCCCAATAAATGTGATTTTGACTAAAATATTTGAAATTTATTTTTATTTTTAAAATACTCTCAATTATGTTCTTTATCTTAAAAAATTAATTATTTTTTGTTTTTATTTATAACATTTTATTTGTATTTATATCTTTTGTTTTAAATAATCAAAGTAAATAATACATTTAGAATTGAGTAATTATATATAATACATAATTATAACTATATACTGTATATCTATAATATATTTTAATAAGTTTTCAAAATTAATGTGTGTTAACATTTGTTTAATTAAAAAAAAAAATTTTATTGAATATCTTAATCTCTCTCTCTCTCTCTCTCTCTCTCTCTCTCTCTCTCTCTCTCTCTTAAACGAAATAATATTATATATATATGTATTTTCCGCGTGACTGCATATCGTAAGGTAGACCGAAGCAAATCGGATCAATATATATAAGTTTTAAGACAGTTAGTGTTTTGTTTCAAACAAACTGTTTTATCGTGCTAATTAGTAATTAACAAAAACTGTCTTAAAACTTATATTGATCCGACGCACTTTGTGATCTGATTCGCCTCGGACTATCCTATATAAATTTATTTTAATCTAACCAAATTTTTTAATAATTTTTAAATATTCAAGAAGTTATTGTTAAAAAATAATGTTTCTTTCACAAAAATATCTTAAAATCTCAAGTTTATGAAAAATAAAAATTTTTAAGAATTAAAGTATTTTAATTACATTTCTTCAAAATCAGATTTAGAAATTTATATTTCTTCATTAATGGATGTAAAATAACTACTATTATTATAACCCTATTGTTATAACAGTGTAAATTGATGTTTACATATCTTACATTGGAATTATGGACGTTATTAAAGCAGATTAACGGAGACGTATATACAAATGTAGTCAAAAGATACCACATATCGAGATACATTTATAAGCTCATTTGTTATTAACACATTTTTCTTCTAACGTGTGTAGACTATTAAAATATCGAGAGAAAGTGTTTGAAATAAAGTGCCTATTTAGTTCTATTGTGTTAAGATTCTAAGAAATCTTTTATATTCTTAGTTTTGAGGCTTTACAACTCGAAGATATTTAGTTTTATTTTTATGATAACTCGTTTTGTGTTATAAATATTTTAAAAATGCATATATCATTATAGTTTGGAAAAAATCTTATTTATTTTAACGACTTAAACAAAGATTATAAATCCTAAGTAATTAAAGGACTCTGCACAACTTTTATGGAAATTGGAATTTGGTGAAATTTACTGAAACTTTGGAAATAAATAGTTTATGTGATGCTGATCAATAGTTACAATAGGCAAGATTCACAATAATTCAAAAGTCAAAATAAGGTGTTATTTCACTACTATTGTGCAACAGTCGATTACAATGTATTATTCTGCAGAATCACACAACTTATTTTTTTCATTAATAAAAAAAAAGCGACGCTATTTTCTACGGTCTCGCTATCCGGAGGAGGGCAATCGTGGATTCACAAAACGCAAAGTTAGGTTAAGAGACGAAAAGGTAACGCGGGCGGATGCCCGCGGATAATTGCCAGATAAACGTAATAAAATGGGCGCCAGGCGCGACTCTTCGCACCACAGTACAATACCTTAGCACCAATACCTAATGCGATACCTCAGGGCGAAACCCCTCAGGGGTTTCTTTTCATGGAGATTTAGAGAGGAGGCGTGACACAATTAATCAGACACAACTTAATAGAAATATAATAATATATATTTGAAATCGGTGATAGAAATGTAATCGGAGAGATAACATAGTTGAAATCAGAGACAGAAATGTATGTTTGAGATCAGAAACCGAATAATATATTGGAGATCAGAAATGAGACAGATAGAATAAGGTGTTTGAATCAGCAATAAGAAAGGCAGAATAATATGCTTGAGTCAGAAACGAGAAAGATAAGGAAAATATAACATGTAAAGACGAATGTCAGTGCGGCAAACCGCCTACCGCGCAAACACGAATCTCGAAGCATTTAAATACCGAATAACACGCACGACTTATACTCACTCATACTCATGAATCCGAATAACACGCAACGACTTATACTCACGAATCGGACCCACCCAACGTACGCATACTCACGTTACTCAACTCTTGGCGGTTGGCCTTTAGTCCAGTCAAATTAGATCAAAATATAGCGAATAGAAAAAATAACCGGAAAAAAGCTATAAATTGGTGGAGACCTTTATCTTGGCATACTATTGAACATACTGAAAGTCCGGACCTCGATCCGCCATCTTGAAAAAAAGGTGCTCCAATTCAGTTTTTCCCTCATATCTCGGTAATCGTTGATCCTATCGTAATGAAGGTTATTATAAAAAATGAAGCTTATTAAATTTTCTATAAAAAAGATTCAATACATTTTTTTTATACCTTTAATAGTTTTTCTGTAATATATACACTGTTGAATATATGGATATTTGTATTTTGTCTCACGCTGTCATAAAAATCAGACTCTCGGTGTAGAATTTGTAAGAAAAAATATAAATAGACAAAAAATATGAAATGTGTGCGTGATATTTCTCGTACATATAAAATTTAGCAACTCTTATCATTTAAAATTGTTGTACATACACGACTAGTACTGGGGGTAGCGTCGTCTACAAGATTCTTTTGAGCCGTTTCCTGAGGTTGTAAATCTGCAGGGCTATGATCATCATCTCGATCTTCAACATTGATTACGAAGAAATCGTTCTCGTCAAGCTTCCAATGCTTGACAGCTGAAGCTTCCAATAATTGTACCTTATTATATGCGCTGAAGCCTAAGTTAGATAGTAACGTCACTAGATTTTTAGAGCCAAATTTTTGGTACAAAAAAGCAGCAACGTTGATTAAAAGTGTTGACAAGAAAGATCTTGGCCTGGTCGCCAACATAACATCGTACGCTATTGAAATGCATTTTTGTTCGAGCTGCTGCGATGGGCATTTTCTTTCTTTAACTATAACGTTTTCCAGAAAAATATTGAAGGATTTCGGTATGTAGTCTTTTACATCTGTCAAAAAATCATCGCTTGAAGGATATGCAGACGTGTCGTTGATTTGTGAGCGAATTATATCTTCCCGAATTATGGCTGCAGCTGTAGTGAGTACTCGAAGGCGTTCATCGATTTTCTTCCGTTCTTAAGAAAACTAAAAGAAAAATACGGTGACGTGATTGTTATAGCGACAAATAAGAAGATTACTACTATATGTTTCCAAAACAAAGGATATACAATTTTATTGAGTTATTGGTATGGACGAAAGAAAGTCGATAGACGGGAAGAACTTTCGAGTAGTCACTGTAGCTACAGCCATAATTCGGGAAGATATTCGCTCACAAATCAACGACACGTCTGCATATCCTTCAAGCGATGATTTTTTGACAGATGTAAAAGACTACATACCGAAATCTCTCAATATTTTTCTGGAAAACGTTATAGCTAAAGAAAGAAAATCCCCATTGCAGCAGCTCAAACAAAAATGCATTTAAATAGCGCACGCTATTATGTTGGCGATCAGGCCAAGATCTTTCTTGCCAACACTTTTAATCAGCGTTGCTGCTTTTTTATACCGGAAATTTGGCTCTAAAAATCTAGTGACCTTACTATCTAGCTTAGGCTTCAGCGCATATAATGAGGTACAATTATTGGAAGCTTCAGCTGTCAAGCATTGGAAGCTTGACGAGAACGATTTCTTCGTAATCGATGTTGAAGATCGAGATGATGATCATAGCCCTGCAGATTTACTACCTCAGGAAACAGCTCAGAAGAATCTTGTTAGATGACGCTACCCCCAGTACTATAGTCGTGTACAACAATTTTAAGTGGTAAGAGTTGCTAAATTTTCATATGTGCGAGAAATATCACGCACACATTTCATATTTTTTGTCTATTAATATTTTTTCTTACAAATTCTACACCAAGAGTCTGATTTTTATGACAGCGTGAGACAAAATACAAATATCCATATATTCAATAGTGTATTACAGAAAAACTATTAAAGGTATGAACAAAATTTATTGAACCTTTTTTATAGAGAATTTAATAAATTCATTTTTTATAATAACTTTCATTACGATAAAATCAACGATTATCGAGATATGAGAGAAAAACTGAATTGGAGCACCTTTTTTTAAGATGGCGGATCGGATCGAGCCCTGCAGATAGAGGTCTTTCCGGACTTTCAGTATGGTCAATAGTATGCCAAGATAAAGTTCTCCACCAATTTATAGCTTTTTTCCGGTTATTTTTTCTATTTTTGCTAATTTGATTGGACTACTTATCATGCCGAACCAGCGGCAGACGATCGTCCTCGCTTCGCACGTTACCCAACTCTCGGCGGTTGGCCTCACCATGCCAAACCAGCGGCAGACGATCGTTTTCGCCTCGATCCACCCACGCAAGACGACCAATCGCGGACGATTCCGCGGCTAGCCATGCAAATCCCGAAATTTTCGTATCACTCGCTCACGACAAAACCCGATGATTCCACGGCACCGCGCCAATCCCAACGACTCGACGGTCTTACCCAACACGAAAATACTCTACATTTACACCAACGTCCGCAACACGAAATAGCGCGATAGCGACTCTAACATTTATCACAAATACCATACACACAATAGCGCGATAGCGATTCTAACCTTTATCACGAATACCATACACACTAACGGATACGCAAAGTGACTATCGGCCACGACGGTGTTCCTGGGGAGGGCGTACTAGATCTCTACTCACTGGAAGATTCGTTCTTGGCGGGGCTCTTTAATTAGTGGATTCCAATCCAGACTCTTCGCCAAGGTAGAGCGCAAGGTAACAACTGGCGCTCATTCTCCAGGTAATAGATATTGTCAGCTTTTCCAAGGTAACTGACATCGCGAACCGGGGTCAGCGCTTCAAACAAATCCTCACTACTGCGGGGACGCCAGAGTGGTGACCTTACAAACGATGTCCCACGGAGAGCCTCCAGATCGGTCGTCGAAGGATGTTCACCTCACTCGGTCCAGCACGACAGTGAGGAGACAATGGTCCGCCGGGATCGCACCGGTTCCCCGCGCCTGCACCGTGGTGCGCCGCTTGCAATGTCCACCGATCCGAGCGCGCTCCCATGCGCCTAGTGCCGCTCCTTCCTGCGGCGCGGTTCGAACTACTCCACCTCGGCGCGGCCTCTTTAAATAATCCGGCTGTCCGGTCCGCGATTATTTGACCGGCGTTACGTGGGCCAGGCTGGCCAGACCATGGCCACGTCCACCGGCAGCCCCTCGGGGTGGCGGCCACAGGGCCGTACTTCGTCAGGACGTCTCCCGGGGTTTTTCAGTTTTCAACTTCAGCGGTGGCCGAGCTCGGGATCGGATCTCGCACGGCGGGCCTTGACGTTGCGCTTGCGGGGAGATCCGGGCGCGACCCAACTGACAGCCACGTCCCTCGATCGTTTCCTTGGCTGTGTTTTCCGATTCCTCCCTCGCAACAACTCAAAGCCGTTACTATAGTGACACGGTCACCACTGGCAATCTCCTTAAAATAATTTTAGTAACGCTCATTAATTAATACAAATTGCCCTCCCCCGCTCCGAGCGAGAAAGCACCCCCGACTTTTCCCTCGGCCGAGCCCGTCCGGGTGGCAGACGCGATTTGTCACGTCACAATGTATACATTCATGTATACACTGACACATATATGAATTATAATTACGCAACTAATCACGCTGTCATACCTCGGCCGCACAGAACAAAAAGAAGTGTCAAATAATCACTGATATACTTGTATAGGTATACGCAAGAATATATAATCTTGAAATGAGATTATATTGCGTTAAACGAAGAAAACTTGCTTGAATGAAGTCATTTATATACAAACAAAGTTTTATATAGTTTAATTAAAAGAAGAACTTAAAATAAAAGTTGAAATTTTTATAAAAAGATTATATATTTTTGCGTATATACAAGTATATCAGTGTTGATTTGATACTTCTTTTTTTGTGCGCCAGCCGGGCTTCATATATATGTGTGTATATTATATACATGCACGTACATATTTTTCACATAAATACATATTTTTGTATTAACAAAAAGAATAAGTTATGTGATTCTGCAGAATAATACACTGTAATTCACTGTCCTACAATAGTACTGAAATACCACCTTGTAAGGATGCGCCCCATAAGCGCATCGCTTCCCGGCCGGATGCCGCCCGACCGAACACCAGTCGGACAAATGCCGGGATTACGATGAACTTTACGTAACGGGACGCGACGGGACGTAACGAATTTATGGGCCTTGGCACATAGAAAAACTTAAGCAGTTAAACTTAAGCAGTAAGAAATCAACGGTATGGATTCGCTACCGCTTAGGGCCGTGCCTTAAGTTTTTGACTGTGATTGGCTGATTTACTTACTGCTTGAGTTTTACTGCTTAAGTTTTTCTATGTGTCCGGGCCTTATCGCCGTAACGTGAAGCAGCGTGCATTGAAAAATGATTTGACAGCGTAGCGTGAATAGAAGGTTTGTTGTCATTCTCGTTGGTAACTACCGTTCTTGCTTGGTAATTCCAAATGAATTCTGCTATGAGGCATTACCAGTTTTTTAACTTAATTTTGGCCGGATATTTGTATCTTTAACTGCGGAAGAAGAAACGAGTACGAACCGTTGGTGTGAGAGAGATCTTTCGGAGAAGAACCCAGTTTGGTGATGGACATAATTTACTTGAAGAACTCCGTTTCCGTGATCCACTCTTTTTTTTTATTTACACAAGGATGAATGTCGAAAGGTAAGATTTAATGGTAATTATGCAGTATAGGGGAAGCACCTCCGATGACCTTGACCTTGACATATGTTGTTAAGGTCACCCTCCTGAGTGACCTTCAGAAGGTTTTAGCCGTCGCTCGCTATTCGTTAAAAAATTATAAACAAAAAAAGTTTCGAAAATATAGCAGTTATTTTAGGTACTGAGATGCATAAACGACTAATATTACGTTTTTCTTTAAAGCAGAGAATACTTTATTTCGCGAGAAAGTCGCTGCTTTACCAAAACACAACATTTAAAGCAGTAAATTGTTGATAAATTGAAATTTTTTTGTTAAAGCAGAGAATACTTTATTTTGCGAAAAAATCGCTGCTTTACCAAAACACAACATTTAAAGCAGTAAATCGTACCTATGTAGGTTAGTGACGCGCTTTAAAAGTATTTAAGTGTTTAAAGCGCGTCAACTAACCTATATATGCACCTATATATGCTATACTTTCCAAACTTTTTTTGTTAATAACTTTTTAACGAATAGCGAGTGACGGCTAAAACCTTCTGAAGGTCACTCGGTGTCATGACCTTGACAACATATATCAAGGTCATTGAAATCGCCACTCCGCCACTTTGTGAGCCTTCTGCTCCTACATCCAGCATGATGAAATTGTAGTGTGCATCACAAACTGCCAATAGAACCATGCTAAATGTCTTCTTGTAATTAAAATAAACACTTTGGGAAGCTTATTGTGGGGCCTGTACTTGAACGTGTTTCCCATCGATGGCCCCCACACAATGAGGAAACTGCCATTTTTCCCAAAATCCGGCACTCACCTCACGCCACTCCGCTTCATTTGCTGGGGGTTTACAAATACACTCTTTAATACACTTACAAGTGCTCGAGATGTTTCGGCCAGGATCTGAGAGACTGTGCTCTGGCCACATCGATATGAAAAGCTCAGAGAATACCGACTGTCTCCTGCTGCCAAGAATCTGCAAAGCAAATTTACAAATTGAATTGTCTCCTGAGAAATTGATAAGATAAGCAAACATTGATGATCTTACCTCAATGTCATAGCAAGCCTCTGAGTGGGTGAAAGAGCAGTGTACATTTCTCGCTTCTTTATCAGTGGACCAACCAAGCTCAGGAGATACTCGAATCTAAGAAAGCGAACATATAATTTGTAAAAATAAACTCTTTGCCAGAAAAATATTTATTTTTTGCGCTTCTTTATCAGTAGACCAAGCAAGATCAAGAGGTACCAGAATGTAAGAAAGCAGACATTAATTTGTAAAAATAATTATATTTTGTACTAGGCAATCATTAAATCTTACCTTTCGACATTCATCCTTGTGTAAATAAAAAAAAAGAGTGGATCACGGAAACGGAGTTCTTCAAGTAAATTATGTCCATCACCAAACTGGGTTCTTCTCCGAAAAATCTCTCTCACACCAACGGTTCGTACTCGTTTCTTCTTCCGCAGTTGAAGATACAAATATCCGGCCAAAATTAAGTTAAAAAACTGATAATGCCTCATAGCAGAATTCATTTGAAATTATCAAGCAAGAACGGTAGTTACCAACGAGAATGACAACAAACCTTCTATTCACGCTACGCTGTCAAATCATTTTTCAATGCACGCTGCTTCACGTTACGGCGATAAGTTTGTTACGTCCCGTCGCGTTTCGTCGCGTCCCGTCGCGTCCCGTTACGTAAAGTTCATCGTAATCCCGGCATAAGACAAGGCGCGGTGCGCCCTCATCTTTTTTTAATCGCTCACAAATTAGATAGTATGCGCGAGTCATTAACGGCTCGCAGCACCGATATCCTTTCGGATCTCCGACAAGCGCCGACGGAAGCCGATCTTCACCGAGCACGAGAGCACGGCCGGGAACCGTAATACCGCGCCGCTCCGGCGCGCGTCTCGCACGATCGGCTACCCCGACCGAATCTATCGCTCCGGGGGAGTATAAAACATTGGTCCCGCGACGGTAAAAGTATAATCGACGGTATAAATATAAATTGTCGATAAATAATCTGCAAAATAATTTTATGATAAAATACATAGATACTATTCTTTCATCAAGATACATATAAAATGTTGGAAGCACATACGATAATATGTTACGATAAAATCCATAAACTCTTGTATGCTAAATATATCCATTTTTCAAAAAACCTAACTGAAATTTTTTGTATATATACATAGAAAATAAAACAGTATCTACAAAACTTTATTTTTATGCTTATAATATTTCCTACTTTCTCTCAATTTGAAGGGACATAAAACTATAACATAAAACTATAAAAGAAAAGAATATTACCTTAAACTTAAACGCAAAAATACGGTATAAAACAAAATAAGTAAAAAATAATTTTTATATTTCATAAAGATTTAGCAAAACATTACATCTTTTATAAAGAAACAAAAGCAAATAGTTTCATATTTTGTATATCACTGAATCTATACTTGTCCTCTTATTTTTCTTTGTATTCTTGCCAAAATTTTGTATACTTTTGTTTCGCATTGCAGGAAGAGGGGTTTGACTGTACCAGTGTATAACATTATCGTAAAATAAAAATATTAAAAAATAATAATAATAAAATAATCTCTTTACATCTTGCTTAAAGTCATTTCGATGGATGTAACTTTGCTATTGCATACATCGTGCTCAGTTGTCATATTATATAAAAATTTTTATATTAGAAGCCATATTTGTTGAGATTCTTTAGGATAGCACGCATGTAATACAAAAAAGCACTTGTAGCATATGTCGACAGCTTTGAGCACTTTCAACTTTATATAATGTTTTATCGATGCAAACCTAGTATGCGTTAACTGAGCTAGCGTCACGACCTACTAAAATAATAAATGGTTGCAGAGTTAAATTTAACGCAGCTGCTCTATTCCTTTGACGTTCAATATCACGTTCAAAATCAGCAAAACACTGTGTGGAGTAGGATATCAAGAGAAAGTGCGTCGAGGTTCCCACAATAATGATATCTTTTATTAAATATATATAATCTCGCTCTATTTATTCATGCTCTATTTTACAATGTATTGAATCAATTTATTATTCTTTATCGTGTACGAATATGTGGACGTGCGTGATAGTGTAGGTTATTAATGTGTAGTGTATAAGTGTTGTTAATTAGTCGTCCCCGAATAGCTGTTTGATTAGAGACCTCTTCTTCTTAGAGAGATCCTTTTGAATAAAAAAATCTCGTCCGGGAGTCCTTGGCTTGCCCTTCGGGGTAGTTGGTAACGGACTTAGTCAGATTCGAGGAGGCCGAGGTCGAGGAGGAGTTTTGAAGACGTGGTCCTGTCTGTATCGCCATGGATACCCCCAGGAGAGCTCGGATTAGGTAGGAACCGGATGCGGAGTACTCGGGTCGGCAGGTTGATAAGTTCCACGGCAGGAAAGTCTCCACCTTGGAGATCGGGAACGGACCCTTCGATTTGGCACTGGGTACAGGAATCGGACTGGAAGAAGGCAGCGCCTTGGTCTCCACCGGACTCGGTGTTGCCCGACGGGTTGAGTCGTAACGACCCCGGAAGCCTTTCCGCGGCAAGGTGTCTAACGACTCTTACCGAAGAAAGTTAACGCCCTGCAAAGCAAGTATAAACGAAGGTCCGGATAAGGAGCACACTCCGTAACCAAAAAGGGTTATGTCAGAGGCTTTGGTAATGAGCACGCTCTGACTGGCGCTCTTGAAGATTGCTTGAGAAGCCCCGCTGAGCTGCCCTAAATATAGGGGTCGATGTCGCGAATCTTCTTTACGCGAAAGGATACCGGCGATGCGCCGCGTAGCGGGCACGAGCCGGACCCTCTCGCCGCGCGAGCTCGCGCTGCCGTCCGTGTCACGCGCCTCTCGTCGTACTGCCCGCGTTGCGTGCGTACTGTCGCGCGCTCGTGGCGGACAGCTGACCGCCACACTCTGGAATAACAAGAAATAAATATTTCTTTCAGCTCAACTATAGCAAATATATTTTTACATACATAAAATTGTTTTACGTAAAATATAAAGGATATAACAATATTACTTATATTTACTGATAAAATAAAAGAATTTAATGATTTACTTATTGTAGGCTTCATGCTTCTCGTATCCTTACGAATTCTCATTGTTGAAATACATAATTCTGGCAATAGTTTTAAGAGTCTAATATTTCTTTCTTCTAAAAAAAATTGAGGGATTACGAAATAAATGTGTCTATATTATAATGGAGTAGCAAAATAATTAGATTAAATAATAATAGAAAATGTTAATTTTGTGTTACCTTCTGATGTATTTTCATTTATTTGGTTTAATTGTTCCTCATATACTTTATCTTTAATTTCAATTTTCATGAGAGCATATGTTTTTTGTGAAAACTCTAGCCATTCATTGTATATAGAAAGTATGTTTCCGAATTGTGCAGTATAATCAGATTCGATCTGTAAAAATTGTTAAAAATGATCAGTCACATGGCTTCTACAAACTTTTCGAAATAAAAATAGTGCTGCTAAAATATTCACCAATTTGTAACTCTGCGGATGTTTTAAAATTGGCCATTTTGTAAAAATGAGATAAACATTTCCATCCTTGTGTGTAGTCATATCCGTTATTCTAGCAAGTCGACTTGCCTCCCAATGTTTAACAACCTCGGTCCATGATTCCTTATTATATTTTAATTATTGCAGATGAGGTTCGCACAATTTTAAACCTACACATATAATATGTATTTTTAATTTTATAGTAAATATTTCTTATCTATAGAGTAACTTTTATTTATTTATTTTTTAAATAAAAATAGTTAATATATTGATGTTACGTTACATGTCTTGCATAGTAATAATTACAGCAAAATTAATAGTAATAGTTTACTTACGAAAGATACTTTATTCGCCCCAAAAGGGCCTTAAAGGGCGTTTTTGAGGAACGTACCCAAACCTTTACAAAAAACCTTTACACCTTTCCTCCCACTCCTCTTCTTTTTTACACAATACATCACATATACGCACGTGGCGTTTTGTAGGGACGTGCCCAACCCTTTACATGTTAGCTTATATACTACGCCTGACCTTTGTGTGACCTTACAACAATACTAACACCCTCCCTACCCCTTCCAGTGCCTTTCCTCTGGTCCCCCCTTTTGTCCTCTTCGTCTTCGTCTGAACTCATTAGGAGATTTTCCTCCATCTACTTCGTAATTTCCTCCTCTGCCGACCTCCTTTTTCTCCTAATTTTCACCTCGCTTTTTTTTCATCTCTTTTCCCTCTCTTTTCCTTTTTTTATTTTTTTCTCAATCAACTTGTCCTCGTCCATTTTCACCTTCATTCTACTTCCTTCTTTTCTTCTTGCTTCAAGTACTTTCCACTTATCCTCCTCGCTTCCTATCCTTACCAGTAGAGTTAACCATTCTCCTCTCTGTTCTATCACGTTCACCTCCCTCACTTCCACCTCCACTTTCAATCCTTCTGTAAATAACTGCTTCACCTTTTTCCAATTTGAGTTACCTCTTTCCCATCTCTCTCTCTCTCTCTCTCTCTCTCTCTCTCTCTCTCTCTCTCTGGTGAGTAAGCTGTGTGCACGTCCGTTGTGTGGCTCCTATTTCAAGTGGATATATTTCTGCTGCAAGCTGCCTTCGGGCTTTTTTGTTGCAGGTTCAGGCAAGTCTTTTTGTTGCTCGTCACGTGCTGTTATTGGTACGCATCGGGCTATCTCTGATTCTCAGTATTTTGCATGACGAGTGTTCTCATTATTACTCTATTATTTCTGAGAATCATTCCATGGAGGATGTTGTTCTCTTCTGCGCATGTGCCTGCCGCTTGATCTGTCCTTTCCTGCACCTGCTGCCCTGCGTGCCGTCGAGTTTGGAGTCGATATCGACGTTTGGCGATCGATAGTGGTGTGATTTCGAGCTGTCTCGTGCACAGTGCGCTCTGGTCCCTGTTAATCAACTACTCAGTCGCGTCGTGTAACTTGAGCTGTCTCATACTCAGTGTACTCACGCATCTTCGCTGGCGTAAGTTTTTCGTTTTTCGTTTTTCGTTTTTCGTTTTCATTGCTTATTTGTGTGACGGTAATGCAGCGTTCGTGCTCCAAATGCGGAAAGACAATTGCGACTAATTTGATTGAATGTACATGTAAGAGAGTGTTTCATCCAGGCTGTGTCAAACCTTACGCTGTCACCAGGTACGCCGACGCTTGTTGCAAGTCGTTGCTTGCTTCTACTTTACCTGTCACACCTGACAATACTGATCACTCATTTAATTTTACCATGGCGACTCCAGTAAGCGTGGGCGCTCTGTCGCAGTCTCTGTCGCAGTCGCAGTGTGACAATACGACTAATAATCTTTTGCTTCGACTGACCGAGCAGCTGAGTGAGTCGAATGCAAGACTGAGTGAGCAATTGAGTGAATCGAATGCGAAATTCTCTGCTTTTGTAGAAGAGCAGCGGCGAACGAATACTATACTTAATGATAAGCTTGATAAATTAAATTGTGTCGCTAGTTGTGTCGAACGTAATAGCCAGCGCATTGTCGAGTTGGAGCAACGGTGTGATGCTCTTGTGGATGAGATTCGTGCGCTTAGGACGGGTGGTGCGGATTCTCATTCTGTCACGCATGTTCAGTTCGGGAATGAATTAATTATATCGGGAGTGCCTGCCACAATGCCTGTTACCCCTTTAGAATGCGTTCGCAACGTGTTTACTACCTTCGAGATCCCCGAGCTGACGTGTCACATTCTCGGTGTTAGGCCCGTCGCTCGTAAGCCTCTGCCGGTGGCCGCTCGTGACCGTCCCTTACCGATTTCGCCTACGAACTCTTACATCATCACGTTAGCCTCGAGCGCTGTTCGTGATGCGGTAATGTCCAAAAAGCGTGCTCGACGTGCACTCGTGCAGAGAAACATATGTGGCAATGACTCGGGTCGGAGTGTGCATGTAAACGAGCTGCTCCCCAAAGACACATATGAACTACTGCAGCAAGCAAAGCGTGTGGCTAAAGAAAAGTCTTACGCGTATGTCTGGGTGAGAGGGGGTCGTGTTCACGTCAGGCACTCTGACTGTAAGCCTGCTATTTCGATTAACTCGGTTGCTGATCTCAATAGGCTCGTTTGACATGCTCATTCTGGACACTCATTGCCTTCCGTCGTTCAGCGTGGCTTGATTTCTGAGTCCTCTTGTTTTCGTGTGGCTCAGTTCAACGCCAATTCCCTGCGTGGACACATAGATTATATTAGACTGCATTTTGCTGCTCGTTTTTATCATGTCATTTCGGTCTCCGAAACGTGGCTCAATGAGAGCATCTCCGATGCGGCGGTGGCTTTGGGTGACTACTTTTTGATACGGCATGATCGAGTGGGACGGATGGGCGGTGGGGTGGCGTGTTATGTACATAAATCACTTCAAGCTAAGATTTTGGTCACCTCTAATAATGTCTGCGAAAATTCACCAGAATATTTTCTCTTAGAAGTTCGTCAACCAGAAGGTGTATTGGTGTTATTTGCATCTATTTACCGAAGACCCAAGGGTCTTCTTTTGAACGATTTTGTCGAGTCTCTAAATCGATTCTCCCATCTCTATAAGAACATCATTATTGGTGGTGACTTGAATTGTAATCTAATGTCGACTAACTTTGAGGCAGATTACTTGCGTGAACTCATGTCTAGCCTATCGTTACATATTGTCATTTCTGAGCCTACCCATCATACTGCTACCTCTGATACCTGGATTGATGTGTTGGTGGTAGATGATGTTGAAAAAATCATATCATATATTAAATCTTCAAGTCCCTTCATTGCTGGTCATGATCTGTTAGAGCTGTCAGTGTCACTTGATTGTAAGCTGAGACTCGAGCGTTCTATCTCCCGGAGGAATTACAGGGGCATTGATGGCTCTGAGTTCTGTGATCATCTTCGTTCTATCGCCGGCACGGTACGGGCTCAATTGGACGGGTTGTCTGGGGATGCTGATGTGGATGGAATGTGTGGAGTCTTGTCCAGCAACTTGTTGGGAGCTCTTGATATCTTTGCCCCCGCTCGCGTCCTATCAATTAAGAGGCCCCCTGTACTTTGGCTCACTCCGGAATTGACTGCTCGGTTACAAATTCGTGATCGGTTGTATAGGCGAGCTAAACGTGCCAATAGTCTCTTAGGCTATGCCACATATAGACTTTTCCGTAACCAACTTAATATAGACATTAGGCGTGCTAAGAGTAAATTTTACTACAGTTCTCTCATTGGCATTACAGACCCTGCTAAACTTTGGAGGGAGCTTGCTCGGCTGGGACTTGCAAAACCGACTCTCACTTCTCCTCTACATTTCTTCTCGCCCGACCAGTTGGGCTCATACTACGTGTCTGTTACAAATGTTCAGCCTGTTTGCACTCATTTTAACTTTATCTCAGCCATTGCTTCGATCTCTCGTCCTTCTGATCGTCCTGAATTTGTTTTCTCATCTATCTCACCTTGTGAAGTCCTTAAACTTATGTCTGAGAGACCTCTTCACTCGTATGCTTCTGGGTCAGATGGCATTCCACTGTATATACTTCGTGTAGTATGGCCGGTTGTTTCGTCATTGCTTGTGTCCATATTTAATTGCTCGCTTGATACTTCGTTGTTTCCATCTGAGTGGAAGAAGGCATATATACGTCCGCTTTCTAAGGTTCGTACACCACTATCCCCGTCAGACACAAGACCCATTGCGAATCTACCCGAACTGTCTAAACTAATGGAGAAGATTGTTGCTATGCAAATATTAGACTACCTTAATAAACATGACATACTCAATCCAAGACAGTCTGCATACCGCTTAGGGTTTAACACTCAGTCGGTACTTTTGCGCGTTTGTAATGATATCAAGCGGGGGATTGATGATGGATTCATAACCATAATGATACTGTTCGATTTCAGTAAGGCATTTGACATGGTTCCCCATCTTCTATTGCTTGTTAAACTTAAAGAGATTGGCTTTTCTGATGCTGTTCTTAACTGGATGTTCTCCTACTTAACTGGCCGTTCTCAAGCTGTTATTGACGATGCGGGTAATCTCTCTGAATGGTTATTTACTTCGTCTGGGGTCCCTCAAGGCTCCGTTCTTGGTCCTCTGCTTTTTTCTTTGTTCATCAACGACATATACAAAGTTTTGCGTTATGCATCTCATATGATTTTTGCAGATGATATACAAATCTATCGCCTTTGCTCACCTGCTGATATTCTCAGCGCTCTAGAATTAATTTCTAAGGATGCCCAAGCTCTTTTTAACTATGCTAATAAGAATGGACTTAAACTCAACCCGGCTAAATCCAAAGTCATTATATTTGGAAGTCAAGCGTATGTCAATGCAATTAATCTTAGTAATTTACCACCTATCCTTGTTAACAATACGCCTCTTCCATTTGTGCATGAGGTGAGAAATCTTGGGGTTATGTTTACTTCCGATCTCTCTTGGGTGCGACATATCTCATTGATTTCTATTGTATTTTGAACCGACCGCCATATACAAATACACACACACACACAATAACGCTTACAGCCAATCAGAGTTTTCTCCGTGCGCTCCACCTATATTTGTTACTAGCCGGTTGGTAGCGGTAGCAGTTCTCGAGTAACAGTTGTACACGTAACACGCACGCTCTGAATAAAAGTAAAGTTTTACAAAGAATCACGACTCAGAGACAACCCACTTATTCCTCTCCTTCGAGTATACAACAGTGATGTCAGAAGTAAAGGGTTTTAATCAGTGATAGCTACGAACGAGCAAATGTCGTTATCTACCGAAGCTCTAGCATCGCTAACGAATGTCTTCGCGGAGGCTATTCGAGAAGCTGCGCGAATGGCCGCCGAATCGGCAACAGGGGCCACAGCCGGTGCCACGGCTCAATCAAAACCACCGTCATTTAATATTGGTGAATTTCGTTCTTCGGATGGTGCCACCGTGGAAGACTATTTTAAACGCTTCGAATGGGCACTCAAACTAAGCAAAATTCCGGAAGAGCAATGGGCCAATTTCGCGCGTGTTCACATGGGAACTGAGCTAAATCAGGCACTCAAGTTTCTGGTAAGCCCGAGGTCACCTGAGGATCTCACATTTGAGCAGGTACGAGATACACTTAAAAGCCATATGGATCGCGCTAAAAACAAGTTCGCAGAGAGCATTCGTTTCCGACAAATTTGTCAACAAAAGGGTGAGACAGTATCAAACTTCGCTCTTCGTTTACGTCAAGGGGCAGTTTATTGCGAGTACGGAGAATTTTTAGACAGAATGCTAATAGAGCAATTATTACATGGCCTCGAATCTCGCGATATGTGCGACGAAATTATAGCAAAGAAACCTGCAACGTTCGACGCAGCGTTTGATATCGCACATACTCTTGAGGCAACGCGACTTACTGCGAATGAGGTTAAAACCGCGACATTATCAGTTCCTGAAACTACGCATAAATTAGGGTACTCTCAGCCAAAGAAAAAGAACAACGATAAACAACGGCGCCAGAGATCATTATCGCGTAACCGTCAGCAGCAGCGGCATAAGCAGGATTCATCACAAAAGAAACAAGATCGCCCTTGTCAAGGATGTGGAAGGGACCATGCACGAAGTCAATGCCAGTTCCGTGACGCCGAATGTCACAACTGCGGTATTAAGGGACATATCGCTAAAGTATGCCGATCAAGGGACAACAAGAAAACCGATCAAGTCTCCGATGCACTCGTACCAGCGGAACACGTCGACTCAGTCCAATATTTCAATAAGGTCAATGATATCGGCTCCAACAGCGTAGCGCAAAAGCGGATGATCAATGTTATAATTGATGGCCACAATTTAAAAATGGAACTGGACACTGGGGCACCTTGCGGCATCGTAAGTAAAAAAACGTTGCGCACTTTTAAACCATCTTGTTTTTTGCAGAAAACCGACAGACAATTTGCCAGTTATACACTCCACAAAATCAATTGTATCGGACGTTTGCCAGTTAACGTTAAGGTTGGTCAGACGACTAAGAGGCTAAATCTATATGTGGTCGAAGGCGATTTCGACACACTCTTTGGACGAGAATGGATTGCACATTTCACTCATGAGATAGACTTCAAAAAAATCTTCTCGTCGTCGAATAAGATTCATGCGGTATCCACTACACCGCCCCGTCTTACTCAAGAGCAGGAAAAGCAATTAGAGCAACTCTTAGATCGCTATCAGGATGTATTTACCGATGTGGCAGGGAAGTTAGTAGGTCCACCTGTCAAATTACACCTAAAGCCGGAGGCCACGCCAGTCTTCGTCAAAGCGCGAGAGATACCGTTTGCACTTCGAGATGCTTATGCCAGGGAAATTGATGCGAAGATATCATCAGGGTTCTACAAAAAAGTCGAATACTCCGAATGGGCGTCCACCACTCACGTCGTAACTAAGAAAAACGGCAAGTTACGTATTACGGGCAATTACAAACCAACACTCAATCCGCGTATTATCGTAGATGAACACCCAATTCCTAAGGCTGAGCAAATATTTAATGAAATGAAAGGCGCAAAAATCTTTTGTCATCTTGACATTACAGACGCTTACACACATCTACCGGTCGATGAAGAGTTCAGTCACGCGCTTACGCTTAATACGCCAACTCACGGCTTAATCCGACCTACACGCGCAGTCTACGGAGCAGCAAATATTCCAGCTGTTTGGCAACGACGCATGCAGACTGTTCTACAGGGTCTCTCTAAAATACGCAATTTTTTTGATGATGTCATAATTTTTGCCGAAGACTTTGCCGATCTAATGGTAATCTTGGAACAAACACTGGAGAGATTACGCGCTCATGGTTTACGACTCAATCGGGCGAAATGTGTTTTCGCAACTTCCTCCGTGGAATTTTTGGGTTACAGGATCGACGCTCAAGGCATTCATAAATCCGACAAGCATATAGAAGCTATCAGAGACGCACCCAAACCCTCAACTCCGGAGGAACTCCAATTATTTCTCGGGAAAACCACATACTACAGCGCATTTATCCCAGATCTTTCAACGAAAGACCGACCACTTCGAAACATGCTTCATCAAGTGCCTTTCAAATAGACACCTGCTGCAGAAGAAGCATATCAAGATATTAAGGAAGCATTGATATCACCACAAGTCCTTATGCCGTATGATCCGTCATTTCCTCTACTTTTGGCCACCGACGCCAGCAAAACGGGCCTGGGTGCCGTGCTTTCTCATCGGTTAAGCAACGGTCAAGAGCGACCGATAGCATATGCGAGCCGCACTATGACTACTACGGAACAGAAATATCCTCAGATCGACAAGGAAGCGCTTGCCATCGTTTGGGCAGTGCAAAAGTTCTTCCACTATCTCTATGCTCGTCATTGGACCTTGATCACAGACCACAAGCCCCTGACTCAAATCCTTCATCCAGAGAAATCGCTACCAGTTCTATGTATCAGCAGAATGGCTAATTATGCAGACTATCTTGCTCACTTTGACTTTGATGTAATTTTCAGACCTACGAAGGAGAACACTAATGCTGATTATTGCTCAAGAGCCTTACCCTCGACGATTAATACTATTCAATCTTCTTCATCGCTGCAAAGGAGAGAAGAGATTGAAGGAGATGGATTCGATCATTTCGCTATGAATCAAATCGAGCAACTGCCAATCGATGCGAAACAAATTGCTCAAGAAACAAGAAAGGATCCTGAATTAGGGAAAATAGTCAAGTTATTGGAAGCAGGACAAAGCCTCGAGCGCGCAGGGTATCGAGCTCCAGAATCCGCTTACAGATTGGCCGCCAACTGCCTGATGTTCGAGCATCGCGTCGTTATACCATCCTCGCTACGAAAAGCAATACTCAATGATCTACACGTAGCACATTTAGGTATCGTGAAAATGAAAGGGATGGCACGGTCATTTGTTTATTGGCCAGGTATCGACTCGGAAATTGAGCAGACCGCTAAATCGTGTGCTGAATGTGCTAGGCATGCACATGCTCCGCCTAAGTTCTGCCAGCATCATTGGGACTACCCCCAAGGTCCCTGGGAACGCATCCATATTGATTACGCAGGCCCCGTCGCTGGGACGATGTTACTGATTGTTTCCGATGCATTCAGCAAATGGCTTGAAGTCAAGATCACTAATTCGATGACAACGGCGGCAACCATCGCCATACTTGATAACTTATTCACAGCCTATGGTGCTCCGACTATCGTAGTATCAGATAACGGAACACAATTTACAGCAGCTGAATTTAAATCGTTTCTACAAACAAGCGGCGTCAAGTATCACAAACTAACGGCGCCTTATCATCCATCCACCAATGGGCAAGCTGAACGAAGTGTGCAAACTGTTAAAGATGCCCTTCGTGCCATGGGAACTTCCCGAAACACGCTACAAGCAGATCTGAACAAGTTTCTCCGTCACTATCGTATTGCACCGCATTCGACTACGGGACAATCACCATCGCAGCTTTTCCTGGGTCGAACATTACGAACACGTTTGGATCTGGTGCGCCCTGACGATGTCTTTACGAGAGTTACTCAAAAATGGAATGTACAATACGCTCCAACATTCCGGTCATTCAAACCGACTCAAACTGTGTATTTTCTTTCGGGAAATCCCAGAATGGACAAATGGGTTCGAGGAACCATCGTAGCTCGTTTAGGAGAGCTTCATTATGAAATTGAATATGGAAACAAACGGTTCAAGCGCCATGTGGACCAGATTCGAGGATATTTAGAAAACTCGACGACTAAGCAATCTGATCTTCCATTATCTGGGGTGAACAACGAAGAGAAAAGTCGTCACGTGCGTTTCTACCCGGATCCTCCAAAAGCTTGCACACCCCTGAAACCGAGGAATGTGGAGGCACTTGCTCCCCCATTGCCATGCCAAAAGACTCCGACCCCGTCTACGGCTCCAGGAACTCCTCCACGGACAGCAGCAACACCTGAAGGCAGCGCAGTGCAAGATGAAATCGCCGCACCCTCGGTCCTTCCTCGAAGAACAACGCGGAAACGTCGCTCTCCTGATAGATACTCTCCGAGTAAATGTTAGCGAGGTTTTCATTATGAGGGGGAGGAAATATTGTATTTTGAACCGACCGCCATATGCAAATACACACACACACAATAACGCTTACAGCCAATCAGAGTTTTCTCCGTGCGCTCCACCTATATTTGTTACTAGCCGGTTGGTAGCGGTAGCAGTTCTCGAGTAACAGTTGTACACGTAACACGCACGCTCTGAATAAAAGTAAAGTTTTACAAAGAATCACGACTCAGAGACAACCCACTTATTCCTCTCCTCCGAGTATACAACAATTTCACAAAGGGTCCATCATGTGTTGCATAATCTCAAGTTTAACAAGGGTTCTCTTTCCACCAATCTTAGAATCAAACTTGTCTCTACTCTGATTATGCCCCACATAGACTACTGTTGCCTAGTGTATCATGGCCTGAGAGATGGGTTGGATACTAAATTGCAGCGACTAACTAACTGCTGTGTTCGTTTTATTTTTAATTTAAAACGTGACGAACATATTACGCCTTACAGGCGTCAGTTAGGTTGGCTTTCTGTTAGGAATAGACGCTTATATTTTCTGGGATGCCAGATGTATCGTATTTTGCATTTGTCTTCTCCTACATATTTACGTGAACTGTTTACCTCTCCTGATCCTTCTCTTAGAAGGTCCGATCGCTTGGCTGCTTCCTTCACTTCATCTTTCCATATTCCTGCTCATAGAACTGTCACGTACAGAAATTCATTCCAGCTTTCCGCCATATATTTTTGGCACTCACTTTCTAGCAGTATTACATCAGCATCTTCCTTAGCATCATTCAAAGGTCTTCTGCGTCTATTCTTATTTTCATCCGAATTCGAGTGACCACTTCGCTTACGGGTAACCCATGCCATGTTCCCTCTATATTTTTGTCTTCGTTACATTTAGTCTTAAATTAGTTTTTAAGTTGCGCTAGTTATAAGTTCTTGTTGAATGTTTGCGTTGCATGTAGGCTGAGAGTGAGCCTGTGTATCCTTGGCATTATTATTATTATTGTTATTATTATTGTTCTGTATTTCGATTTTTGTATTTTACTTTTTGCCCTTTAGCAGTTGCTCGGGCATATTAAACTATATCTATCTATCTATCTATCTCTCCCCCCCTAATTATTACGTTCTTCCTTCTTGTTTCTTTATCGTTCTCTTCATCATCTTCATACCACCATTTCTTCTTATATACGTTATCCCCTCTCTTCTCATTCTCGTCCCTCTTCTTTTTACCTGAGCTTTGCTCCATTCTGTGCATCCTCCTTTTCAGTTCTTCTATTTCCTTCTTAAGCTCCTTCGTCATTCTTGCTGCTCGCTCCTCCGCTATCGTCTCTATCACCTCCCTGTCGATTGTTAATGTTCCTCTACATTCCACTTTTCCGTTCATTTTCCTCTTTCGGTATCTTTAAAGCCTCCGCAAACAATTCTTTCGGCCAACACCGCTTTCTTTCTATTCTCATTCGTTCCGCTGCTCCGCTTTTACTACCGCCACATGCACTCACCTTCCCTATAGCCACTACTTACTTTCCTTTCTGTTCACCTCGCTCTCTAGTAATAGTTTACTTATTTCCACGGTATTCCGTATTTATTTCCACGGTTAATCCCGACATACTATTATTTTTTTTTAATGTTTTGTTTGTTACTAATCCAGATTTTATATAACTAGACACTACAGACGCGCGCTTCGCGCGCGCTATTTAGCTTTAACATTATGCTATTACTATTACACTATTAACCCTTGATACACACAACTGTCAAAATATACAATGACAGCTGCAAATGAAGTAAGCGCAGCAAGAGAACCAATCGGCATCGCGGAAAAGTGACAACAATACCTACGACATGCCCTTTTTAGAAGAGGAATCTCTACGATTATTGCGATATCGATCGACAAATATTTCTTTTGAAATCTTTTGGTATCGCCCTTCATGTAAAGGTAGCACATAATACAATTCAGGTTTTTCTTTAAAATAATTAGCTACTTTTATAGCAAGCTCTTTAATGTGCATATTTTTCAATTCAAACCTAAATAATAAGTAAATATAAATATAAGTAAGTATTACTTTATGTTTTTTATAATATATATTTTGTTTAAAGTATTTTATATTATTTTATATGTTTATTTACTTACAATTAGATGTATATTTTTTGTGCTTTGTATTATACTTACGGATATGGTTTCTTGGTGATAGCAATTGGCAAATGTGTTATTATTACATCTGCTAATTTTCTACGCATATATTAGTCTATTTAATTGACCATGCGTTTCATAGTGGTCTAAAATGATATAGCTGGTGCTAGTTTCTTTTAAAAATGTTTTTAGATCCTATGTAAGAGAAAAAATTAGTTTTAATATCTTTACACAAATAAACGCTTTTTTTTATTAATAGAAATATATTTTTTTTAATATAATATACTAGCATGCTCCGCGGCTTCGCTCGCGACCTCATATGCATGGCTCTCATACGCGTAGCTTTTGCTATATTACTATTTAGTCTCTACTCAAAAAAAATAAACCGTGTCACAAAATAACATCACAGAAAGATTCGGTCACATATTTCCCGAATAATTAAAAAAATTTTGGATACCGGTTTCCAAAAAGATCGGTAACAAAAAACTATACACTCTATAATACTCTCCAAAAAATTCTACTCCAATTTTATATACTTTTGGTAAAAATTCGGTCAAATGGTTTTCGAGATTATATCAAACAAAAAAAAGACTACAAACTCTGTCTTTTTATTATAATAGTAAAGATAGTATACAAAAATTTTGTAACCAATTTCCAAAAAGATACCGGTTTCCAAAAAGATCGATAACAAAAAACTATACAGTTTATAGCACTCCCCGGGAAATTCTACCCCTGTTTTATATACAATTCTTTAAAATTCAATCAAATATTTTCCAAAAAATTCAAAAAACTTCTGATATCGGTTTCCAAAAAGATCGGTAACGAAAAATTATGCACTTTATGACACTCTCCAGGAATTTCCCAAAAAATTCGAAAAATTTCTGATACCGGCTTCCAAAAAGATCGGTAACAAAAAATTATACATTTTATGGCATTCCCCGAAAAATTCAACCCTTGTTTTATATACAATTATTTGAAATTCCGTCAATTATTTACCGAAAAATTGAAGAAATTAAAAAAACCGGTTTCCAGAAGATCGGTAACGAAAAACTATACACCCTATAACATTCCCCGAAAAATTCTACCCCTATTTCATATATGCTTGGTAAAAATTTAGTCCATTGGTTTTCGAGATCATAGCGAACAGAAAAACTGCAAACCCTGTTGCTTTATAAAAATAGTATAGATATATATACATCTAAATTTTCCAAACCACTGCGCGCCGATGAAATTTTCGGACTTAAAACAAGTAATTGTTAGAATTAAAAACCCCTTCCCTCCCCGGAATTAAATCGACTCGATTTAATTATCTAAAAACTGTAAAGAAATTTATTGCGAAAAATATTACCTCAGTCAGGGTTCGAACCTGGAACCTCCCGCATTCCGTGTAGGGCGTCGTACCAATTCGACCACCAAAGCATGTGGTAATATTCATCGCAATAACCGGTTAATAATAATTTGAAACGTCTTTTTCAGGCGACGTGAATAAATAATAATAAGAGAAATAGGATCGTAACGATAAACAATCAATTTAGTAACAAAGCCATGCGATCCAAGCCTAGATCTTTTTGGCTGCACCATATTGGTTTCTGTATGCATATATGTTATAGTCAAAGCCCGAAACGCGGGCATTCCTAGGATTGACTAGTCAATCCTGGAGAACGACCAAACGTCTTGGTCAAAGCCCGAAATAAGTTTTGCGTTTCGGCTTTTGACTAGTCAATCCTAGGAATAACTAATACGGCTGGTCAAAGTTAGAAACTAAGAAAAATCACTTCGGACTTTGACTAGTCAATCCTAGGTGTGGCTTAATTCGGATTTTGTGACTGTTGACAAATAAAATCAAGATATTTTTTACTAAATTAAGTTTTTATTGTTAACATAATGTAGTCAAACTCCCCGCCTGGCAGTGTCCTCGAATCGGATCACGCGGGAGTATTAACAGCGATCGGCCGCGAGGCCTCACGCCACTCTGACACGCTTGGCTCTAGAACACCGTGACCGCCGGGGCACGAAGCCCTCGGGGCACGCGCTCCGCCTAACCGAGTAAGTAAGGAAACGATGAAAGTAGTGGTATTTCACCGGCGATGTTGCCATCTACCACTTATGCTACACCTCTCATGTCTCCTTACAGTGCCCGACTAGAGTCAAGCTCAACAGGGTCTTCTTTCCCCGCTAATTTTTCCAAGCCCGTTCCCTTGGCAGTGGTTTCGCTAGATAGTAGATAGGGACAGTGGGAATCTATATATATATATATATATATATATATATATATGTATATAGATTAAATTTTCCAATATGGTGCTGCCAAAAAGACTTAAGGCTCTGACAGACAAGACGCGTCAAGCGTCAAGCAGCGACCCAAGCAGCATTTTTCGGTTAACTTTCCGACTAAGGACTACTTTTCTACTAATCACAACGTTGTAAGCGGTTCAAGAAAGTTATAAAATGTAACTTATAATTACTAACGTTTTTTGGACGTTGTCTAAACGTTAAAATTACGACGTGCTTTTTTTATCACTTTCCCAACGTCAAATTCGAAACAGTTTAAGTCCTATTACCCGACGTTAAGATATTTAACGTTCGCCTGACGTTATACTCTGCACTACACTTTTCGAGCGACTTCAATACGTAATTCCCAACGTAAACCAACGTTTTGTTATCAAACGTTGTAAAACGCTAACGTTGTAAAACGTCGCCTGTGGTCATTTCTGACTGACGTTAAGAAATCGCGAGAAATGGTAACAAATTCTGCCTAAATGAATGTACAGCAGATTACTGCTGCATCAAGCGGGCATCGTCGACGGCAATTCGCGGCGTCGTGCGTGAGCTACGAGGACTATGCGACGAATGTTGACGATCCACGGCCGAACCGGTCTATCTCATCTCACGCGGTTATCGTCGCGTCGTCGGGAAACAACGCGCGCGCGCCGCGCGATTCACAGCTCGAGAGCGCGTTCGCTCGGCTGCACGGCTGCCATAACCATGCTCTAGATCACCATATAGATGGTATTGCATAGGTCGGATTTGGTTAAGATATACGACTCATTCGCAAATCTAGTATAGAATTTTTAACTAATTGATACTTTATCGACATGTTAAGTCAGTTTGGCGACCTTGTTAAGACTTTTAGTCAATATAGGTACAATTTTGCCTACAGTGGTATACTACTTAGTTTGGAAAAGTCTGAAAAAGTTAATTATTTTATACGAGAAGACAAATTTTAGTAGAATTTATCGCACCTTTTACTACGTAAAGTTTGATATAGTGTGGAACGCTGACTTCGCCATTTTCATTCCTCAAAGAGGAAGGCAAATAATCCGCCATTTTCCAGTATATTTATATTTATATTTTTTAACGCACTTTATTAACAATTTAAAGCATTTATATAATATCTATTGTTAAGGTTTTAACAACATATTTATCTTAAAAGTAATTTCGATGAAAAAAAATTAAAATCTACACTTTGGAAAATTTTAGTTATTTATTAGAATATTTAGTAAATTGGAATATTTTAGAAAGGATTCGTCTAATTTCGACTTATCATTTCCACATTTATCAATAAAGTGAGTTTTGTTATACAATTTCAGTGCTGGGTTCGTGTATTTATGGCAAAATTACAATAGTATCAAAGACTGCGCAAACTATATTTTTCCTATAAATCCATTTTATTTGTGCCAAATTGATAAGTACGTATTATGATACATTTATTACACCAATGCCGTCATATGGTTTGAATGGAAGCACGAAAACTACACCTAAAATGTACGTTGTGAAAGAATAACCTCAGGTCTAGCAGAGTGTACAAAATCAAAGTTTACATACCAACGTTAAAACTGGTGGAAAAAATGTAACCTCAATTTAACTTATATAAGTCGGATTCCAACGTTGGTACTACCTAAATTTGATTCCCCAAATTAGTGCAAAAGAGGGTTGAAACGACGTAGCGAAAACGTTGGATACCAACGTTAAGTGTGTTTATCTTAACGTCGGGCGGACGTCAAAATGCTGCTTGGGGAGCAGCAAGCGCTGAACGCTAGCCTATAAGCATCGTCGCTATTCACACCGAAAGCGACAGCGTCAAGCGTCTGTAACCTAAAAAATTTTGACAACAATTGATTAGACAAAATGAATATATATATATATTATGATAAAGAAATTAATAGTCGTCTCCTGCATACTCTGGTAGTTCAGATTCGAGGTCCATCATTGTCTTCATAGTCCGAGAGCCCACCGCAAAAATTTGGGTCCATCGCTTTTATGGATAAATTTACTTGCAAAAGGTAGTTTATAAGTCGTATTATCATAAACGATTGTCAGCCAAACTCGTACCCCCTGCGTTATGAGCAATAAAAATTTATTAACAATTGGATTTCTAAGCGATTTGGGTCCATCGCTTTTATGGACGAAACTTGTTTCATTCGAAAGGGCATCAAATTCCTTTTCAGAAAATACCCGGCTGATTTGCCCTGGCCCCTGCAAAACCCAGGCTGATCATGATTTTTGACTCAACGCGCGAGTCAAATCGAGCGTGGCGTTTGAAATGCGTGCCGCCGCGCCGTAAACAAATGTAGAGCGTCGCGCGTTGGACGTGCGCGCATGTGTGTGTGTGTGTGTGTGCTCATCTGATGTTTGTTGTTATGCACTTCTGTGTTCGCGTGCTTTACAGCTTTTATTTTATTTTGGCTTCGATGTTATAAGTGCCCAATTTAAAGATGTCCAAGTGTTTTGTTTGTGAGAAAGGCGACAAAACTGTTCAGTGCACTGACGAAAACTTTTCCAAATTGACAATGATGATCAAGTTCCGGAAACAGAAAAATTTCCAGTATGGGAAATTTTTGTTAACAAAACCCTCAGACGTTGCTTATCATTACAAATGTTTCAAAAAAGTGACGACTCTGAATCCGAAATACCGATCTGAGTTCGAAGATTTCTGTCGCAAAAAAATGTAAGTATTCACTTTTGAAATGTTAAGGTTCTCAAAATTGTCGATTTTCAACAATTCATTATTCTTCTAGGAACGTCCGTACAGTTCATCAGATCGAAAAAATCAGAAGGAAAAGATTACAAAATCACCTGTCTCACCTGGTGAATCTCACAAAACTCAAGCAGAAGGCCATAACGATTCTACAGTAACGGATTTTACTGAGGTAATTATAATTTCGGAGTGTTATAAAGCTTGTTTTTCTATATGTAACGATTCACTTCATGAAAATTAGTTACTTCAATTGTTTTTTTAATTGCTCCTTACTACCACTTTTCGATTTTTTTATAATTCTTGTTGTCGTGGATAATAAATGGAAACGTTTCGGAAAAAAGAACAGCGAAAGATATTTCATTGTCATTAAAGTCGGCTGTACATAAAATCTCGGAATTTTGCGAGTTCAGCGAAAACGTTTTTAATGTTGTCGCAGGAGTCTATTGCTTCATCGACGCCAGTGAAGCCAATCCTGCAAATGTTTCACAGTGACTTTTCTTCGTTGAACTCGATGGAGTCAATAGAAAAATCTACCCAGGAACCAATGGCATCTTCATCGGCGCCCATCGAGCCAATTATAGATCAAGAAATTGTTCACATTTCTACATCGGAATCTTCGCTGCCTGATGACATTTTGAGCCCAGAAACTGTGGCTTCTTCATCTGCGTCGAGTCTTCCAGATTCATCTCTATTTCCTTCTGTTGAGTCAACTTCTAAATGCGATAAGCGATGCATCTTCTGCAACGTTGAGAGAAAAACGGTCAAGGGTAGGCCAGTTAAATCTTGCATTTCCCCTTCATCGTCGACCGCTGTCGGGTCAATTAAATCTATAGCGAGCGAACTCGAAGATAACGATTTGTTATTGAAGATCCATCAGTACACTCTTGTACCGTATCAAACAAATTGTCTTTCTTCTTACAAATTTAACCATTCTCAAATGATTGCCGAGAAAAAGAAACATAATCCTTGGGGCGAAAATCGACATTTGCATAAAACCGCGTTCGAGGCTTTGTCTTCGATAATACAGAGCGAAATTATTGAAAAAAAAGAAGTTCTCTTCCTCGTTGATTTATTATCGCGATACAAATCTCTTCTCGTCGAATACAAGGAAAATGTCGACTTCAAGGATTTTGAATCTTATACGGCTGACAATTTGCTAAAAAAAATAAGAAATGTTTTCGGAGACACTGTCGCTGTAGAAAATTCTAATCTTGCGTACGGAAAAAGAGTCTTATATAATCGTGAAATTAATGTAGCTGATTTTGCTACGAAGTCGGCACTTGCTGTCGATCGCGAAAACAAGCAATCGAGGAATGTTGCGTTTGCTTTGCGTAAGTCCGTAAAATCTGTCACTACCAGAAAGTTGTCGAAGAACGTGTCTGTCGAAGATGTGCTCGAAGGAGAATGCGACATTCCCGACGATCTTTTCGAATTCGTTTCGAATTTAGTTTGTGGGCCTGATACTCGCAGAAGAAATTCTTCTGAAGATTTGTTAAAAATCAGATCCATTTGCAGCGATTTGATTTTTGTCATTAACAAAGGAAAAGTCAGGCCCTCGAAACATTTAACACTTGGGTTAGCTATAAAATCGTTCACGAACTCCAGAAAGATTTTGACCATTTTAAATAGATACGGCCACGCTGTTTCGTACAATACCGCAGAGAAAGTTGAAACCGAAATGACGTACACCCATTTTGCGGACGATTCCGTTGTTCCCCCAGGAATTCGCACCATTGACGGCCTTCATACCCACGTTGCATTTGATAATTTTGATCGTTTCGTGGATACTTGTGGTGGCAAGAACATTCTGCACGACACGGTTGGAATAGTGTATCAGATGGAAAATGCGACGAGCACAGAGACAGAAAAATCGATCGAATTATCTTCCTTGCAATATTCGGAAAACAACGAGCAGGAACCCGTTTCGAGAAAACGTAGGAAGTTTGATAGCTTAAGGAATGACAATAGAATGTTTTATCCCAAGCCAAACGCAGAAATGTCATTGCTCCCTCTGAAAACCATTGTTACATGCATCGAAGAATGTACAGAAGCGAAGAAAATTGCTATTCAAAGAGACCTCATTTGGTTGGTGTCTTTGGTATTAAACCCATTTGAACCGATGTGGTTAGGTCACAATTATCAAATGATGAATGACGAATCTTGCTTGCAAAAAGTAGAGTATTTGCCCCCCATTAATGCCTCTCCCGTGACGTATGATGTAGTCATTGAGACATTGCGTTATGCGCTTTCCATTGCCCACAAATGCAATCAGCAAAAAATTATCGTCACCTACGACCTGGCTATCGCGAAGATGGCAATGCAAATCCAAAAACAAGAAAGCCCACATTATGACGACATTTTCGTGAATCTCGGTGCTTTCCACATGCAGATGGCCTTTTTTAAAGCTATTGGGAAATACATAGATTCCTCCGGTTTGGTAGACATTTTAATTTATTCAGACGTTCTTGCGGCGGGGGGGGGGGTCAGTGAATGCATTCATTGACAGCAAGCATTTCAACCGATGCAAACGGATTTACCCTTTGCTAAGCGCTGCCCTTAACAAACTACATTTTGATCGTTTTCTCTTTGAACATAACATTGATATTAATGACTTTCTTGATGATATTCTTCAATTGAAAAGTAACCCAACGGGGTTAAACGAGCCACTTCAACTTCGAGATTCATTTGTGTCTTTTTTAAACAAATACCACAATTTCTACGATTTGACTTTGGCTGGGGACCATGGAAAAACCGCTCAATTTTACATTCAGTTTGTCGAGCTCATTTTTATTTATCATAGATTCTCACGAAGCATAAGATGTGGCAACTTCGAAGTGTATATCGATTCCATATCAGAAATGACTGATTTATTTTTCGCCATGAATCAGCCAAACTATGCTCGCTGGTCTGTCGTTTATTTAAGCAATTTGATAAGATTGAAAACGGAAAATTCTCCATTGGTCGCGGACTTTGCTCGAGGAGCTTTCGGTGTCAAACGCACTTCAAATAAGTTGGCACGTGCTCCAGTTGACCTGACTCTTGAGCAAACAATCAACGCCGATGCTGGCAATAAATTGACAGGAGTGACTCACTGTACAAATTCGTTTTCAGCACGTCAAAGGTGGGCTTTGAGTCACAGTATGCGTACGAAAATTGTTTCGAAAGTTTTGGAAGATACCTCTCTTTCTCGCAAGGATGACGTTTCGCATTCGTTGAAATCAAATCGAATCGAAAAAGATCGGAAACATCTTGACGCTATCGTCCAGACTGTCAAAAATAACATCAATCCTTTCGACATTAGTATAGACGCGAATGAGATGTTCAACATCTGTACTGGGAAAGCGGCCTCCCCTTTGGTAGCTGATGAGTTTTTGCTAAACTCGCGGTCCTTGGGCCGTGCACAAAAAGAGAGTTTCATTGCCTCGTGTGACGGTAATCCGAAAAAATTCGACGAAAGCATTAAAAGAAACAAGCTCTTTAACTTTTCACACGATTCTGTAAAGTCAATACAAAAAACCGCCAATGGAAAAAAGCAGGTCGTCATGAAAATGGAGCGGGATATTTTCGGTCGTCTTCTGAAGATTGCTCTCGATCAGAAAATCGATATGAATAGATGTTTCACCTATCCATTGGTTCCCGTGCCTCCAGCTATGTTTCAGATGGATGGACAAATGTGTAAGACCGACAAATCGGTTTTGGCCAAAAAACTCATGTCCCGTGTACAGCAATCTAGGCCATCTTCTGTTGACGTCAAAATAATCGATGGGTTCTACGCTCTTCATCGACTCGGAAATGTCGTTCCACATACATTCGATAAACTGGCTGAAAATTTCCTCATCAAACTGTGTGCGTCAGATGCTTCTGAAATTCACTTGATTTTCGATATTTACATTTCGCCTTCCATAAAAGACTGCGAGCGTCAAAATCGAAAAGAGTTTGATATTCCGTACAACATCACTGGTCCCAAGCAAAAAAGACCTGGAGATTTTCAAAAAAGTCTTAAAAATTATAAATTTAAAGAGGCTTTGGTTGCTTTTTTCTGCATTCATTGGGAAAATTCGTATTTGGCTACAATCTTTGGTAAAAAAAAATTTTTGTTACGGCGGGTGAAAAATGTTTCTCTTTCTGTTGTGTCGATGGAAATGTTGTCAAAAAAGAAGAGAAAGACCTGGAATGCTTTCACGAAGAAGCCGACACGCGAATAATTTTCCATTTGACAAAAATTCCCCGTCATTCAAATGTAATTATCAACGCCACAGACACAGACGTTCTTATTATTTTGTTAGGCAACATAAACAAATTTCCCGATTTAAACATTTGGCTGATGGGGAGGACGTCGGCAAATAATCAATTCTCCATTAGTTGCAATGATTTGGCATCAAATTTAGGGCAAAGCCTTTGCAACAGTTTGCCTGCGTTTCACGCTTTTACCGGTTGCGATTACTCGGCATCATTTTACGGTAAAGGTAAAATTACTGCTTTTAATATATTTGAGAAAAACCCTAAATTTCAAAATGCTTTCGAGTCACTAATCGATCCTTCAAATATATTTGACGACGATATCATTGATGCCGTTCAAGAATTTACGTGTCTCATATATAAAATAAAAAATTGTACAAGCGTCAACGAAGCGCGATATCGAATCTTCGACAAAACGTTTTCTGGTAACAAACGTGATAAAAAATTTGCGACGAAAATAACGGGATTCGAGTCGACGCTCATTCCTCATCCTTGCTGGAAATCACTAAAACAAAAAATGCTACAAACCATCTACATCAATTCGATGTGGCAAAGTGCCACTGAATCTCGTTGCGCGAAATTAAGACCTGAAGATTGTGGATGGTTCGTGGATCATTCTAGCAAAAAAAAGATTTTGAAACCGATTTGGTTCAACGGAGAAGCTTTGCCTTCCACAATCAGCGACATTTTGGAAAAATCGGCTAGCTGCGATTCGCAAACCGACGAATCGGTAATTGACGCAAATGTAATTGTAGGAAAGGAGATGACCGATGATCTTAATTTTGATATCGATTCATCAGAAGACGAGTCTTCAGATGAGTTTTCCGATGAATGAATCATTAGCATTTCCTTTAATCTTACTTTATTTGTAACTTTTTTAGTGTATAATTTTATTTCTGAAACATCTCATTCCGAATTTTTTTATACTGTTTCAATAAATGTAACTGTACCGTGTGAGAAATGTTCATTCAGTCTAACTTTAATTAAAAATTCTTATTACAAACTGTACAATTAAAAATAAACAATTAATAAACAAAAATAAACAATTAAATTAACAGATTTAAATTACTTTAATTAAATTAACAATTAACACACGTACTAGGATTTTTTTAGTAAAAATCGCTGAAGAAATATTACACGGAAAAAAATGATATGTAAAAAATAATAAAATTATCAATAAAAGATACTGTTTAGCACTGTAATTTAGTCATTTTACTGAATTTTTATTATAAATTGATGTATGAACATCTAATCTTACTGTTTGAATATATATTAATATTATTATATACACTGTAAAAAAAGCATTGATGTGCATATCAAAAATTCATTTGACGTGTTAGTAGTATCTCATTTATTTCATTGAAAAATTACGAGTTTATCATTACCCGTAGCCGAGTTACATAATAAACTGTAAATAGTCATCAGATTTCTGACGATTTTTTACAGTTTATTTTTTTCCGTGTAGTATTTGCTATGATTTTGTTAAAATTCAATTAATTATAAAAAAATGTAAAAAACTTGGAAATATTCGACAAAATTCCAATTTACATTACGTTCTCTGACAGTTCCATACTTTTTATCTGAAAATATGATATTTTTAACTATGATAAATGATAAAAGTATATAATTAACATATAAAATATAATAATATAAATGATAAAAAAAATCAAAAATATTCATAATCCCTACACAATATTATAATTTCATAAACGTTAAACAATAACAATAACAACAATTATGATCTTTAAAAATTTATAATATTAGTAGTATTCAAAGTATAAATAAAAGCGTGACGCTCTGGCCTTGTTTACGGCGCGCATTTCAAACGCCACGCTCGATCTGACTCGCGCGTTGAGTCAAAAATCATGATCAGCCTGGGTTTTGCAGGGGCCAGGGCAAATCAGCCGGGTATTTTCTGAAAGGGAATTTGATGCCCTTTCGAATGAAACAAGTTTCGTCCATAAAAGCGATGGACCCAAATCGCTTAGAAATCCAATTGTTAATAAATTTTTATTGCTCATAACGCAGGGGGTACGAGTTTGGCTGACAATCGTTTATGATAATACGACTTATAAACTACCTTTTGCAAGTAAATTTATCCATAAAAGCGATGGACCCAAATTTTTGCGGTGGGCTCTCGGACTATCATTATGCTATGAGACATTCTGCGATACGTCCGGATGTCCACACTTCTCAAACGCATTTCTAAAAACTTGCAAAATGCTCCGACCTCATCCATGAGTGGTAAGGACGGTGCTGGATTTTCGATTGCCTCTAATAACAAATTTTCGAACCCAGTGTTTGAGGATCCAGTGCTGCTCAATCGACGTTTCTTTAATCCTTAAATAAATATGCTAGGTTAATATCTATACTTGCACAACCTGTTAAAAAAAAAAAAAAAAAATACAGTTTTGCAACCGTCTGCGCTGATTGTATTGACGAGGCATCAGAATGCGGTGTCGAGCATCTAGACTGATGACCGTCATTATTATTATCCATTGCAGACGTATTTGATGAGGAAGGTTGCGGCAAGATTTTATTTGTGGAAGTTCTTAAAAATAGAAAATATGAAAATTTGTAGAGAACATAATAAAAGAAACAAAAAAATGCGTTTATTACTTCCGATAACCGATGGTTGGCTTTAAAAAGTCGAGGGAAGCAAAATATTTCCATTTTACAGTCGACGTCTGAGAAGCACCACTCCCTGAATACTTTTTTTTCCTCTGCCAGTTTGCGTGCATAGACGTCACGCAACGTCTTCCAGCGTTTTTTGCTGTGCCTGGTAAAATGCCTACATAGGAAGATCATTATATGAATATTATGAATGTATGGCGGAGCAAGAACTTTAATTAAACGTACCTAAAGCCTCGTCGATAGCAACCCACAATTTTGCGGTTATTGCAGGTGTTCTTAATTTAAGTTCTATTGAAGGATCCCACAGCTCGCGTCTTCTTGACACTTCGCTGATGAGAAGTTCCTCGAAGGATATTTCATCTTCCTCATCTTCTAAAATGGGACAGTAACTGCATCTCTCACCTTCCATAACCTTCCCACACATTCCACACACCTGAAATTCAGATCTCTCACATATATTTTTTAATAATTTTTCAAATTTGAAAGAATTATATAAAATTATATAAATCGTATTTATTTACATAATAATCTGATTCTTCCATTTTGCCTTTCGAACCGAAGACGCTTGCTGCTGCTTGCTGCTAGCATCAAAATCCAACAGAGTTGAATTTGGGCGACGCGTCAGCAGTGGCGTAGAAAATATTGTCTCGCTGATTGGTTGCTGCTCGCTGCTTGACGCTTGACGCGTCCTGTCTGTCAGAGCCTTTAGGCTTGGTTCGCATGGCTTTGTTACTAAATTGATTGTTTATCGTTACGATCTTATTTCTCTTATTATTATTTATTTACGTCGCCTGAAAAAGACGTTTCAAACTATTATTAACCGGTTATTGCGATGAATATTACCACATGCCTCGGTGGTCAAATTGGTACGACGCCCTACATGGAATGAGGGAGGGGGAAAGACTCCTTTCCAGGTTCGAACCCTGGCTGAGGTAATATTTTTCACAATAAATTTCTTTACAGTTTTTAGATAATTAAATCGAGTCGATTTAATTCCGGGGAGGGAAGGGGTTTTTAATTTTAACAATTACTGTGTTTTAAGTCCGAAAATTTAATCGGCGCGCAGTGGTTTGGAAAATTTAGATGTATATATATAGTATATATGCATACAGAAACCAATATGGTGCTGCCAAAAAGACCTAGGCTTGGATCGCATGGCTTTGTTACTAAATTGATTGTTTATCGTTACGATCCTATTTCTCTTATTATTACTTAAAAAAATGACGTCTCTGTAACTCTGGTTTAACTAAAATATGCATTTGGAATCAATTAGATTCTTTTCACGTTATACAAAATATGAGTTGTGATATAAAGCATGATGTATTTGTAGGCGTCTGTCAATATGATATGTATGAGTAAATTAATATTACATTTTATACAATCAAAACTGTTTACATTAGACGATCTTAATAGTTTAATAGGTACGTATAATTTTGGTCCCGAAGAAAGAAATCGTCCACCTTTCTTAAAAATAGGAAAATTGAAGAAGTTTAGTCTAGGTCTTTCTGCTTCAGAAACAATAACATTTGTTATTTATTTCGGTCTTATTATTGGACATAAAGTCCCTGAGAACAATAATTTTTGGGATTTATACATTTGCTTACACAAGAATGTAACTATATTACTTACACCGTTTTTTACTTCACATTGCATAGAATATTTAAATGCGCTAGTTACTCGAGCATCATGAACTTCATTTAAACTGACTTAAAAATACATTGAAACTAAAACACCATTTCCTCCTTCATTATGCGCGCGTTGTCAGTAGGTCCGTTAATAAATATTTGGTGCATGCGATAAGAAGCAAAACACAGACAATCAAAGATTGCTGCTCATATTTCTTCTTCAAGACGAAATTTACCAATTAACTTCAGCGATAAAACTGTGTTATAGACTTTTTCAAAACATTGATCTAAAAAGACATATATTTTTTGGAAAAGAGCTTTCAATGCAGCAAATATCAAAGCTTCCTAATTATTGTAACATTAAAGTTTTTTTTACCATGCACAACATTTCATGCAGTAACATGGATAAATATAAAGAGTATTTATTACAAACCAGGTTTTATTTTAAATATTTTTCGCAAAAAAATATTTCCATTTTTTGGACAAATTAAATTGATATTTGTTGACAAAGATGAAAAAATATTTTTTATTGTGCAGTGTATGGATACTATTCGATTTTGCAGTCATGTACAATGTTATGAAGTAAAGTATTTAAACAAGTGAAAATGTTTAGCATACAACAATTAATGTAATATTTTACCGTCACATATTAAGTCATTAACTCCCGACACATTTCATATGTAATTTTAAAAAAATAAATCACATACTAAAAAATAAAACATTATGTTACATTTTATTTGTCACAAAATTATATTTAAAAATAGAACATTATTGTATGGATATGGATGTATTTAGTACGTTACAATATTTGTATATATTAATTATTGCATGTTATATGAAACCTGCTACTTCTTTATTTTAACAGACTCGTTTTATATATAATACACGCATATCATCTATTATAATGAAAACTAGCTAAGTAATATTCATGTAATATACAATAATTAATACTAATATGCATACACAAATATTGTAATAGTTTTTACATATATATAAAGACTATTACAATATTTGTACATACATAATAATTATTGCACATTATTGCACACACACACACACACACACACACACACACATATATGTATATATATACAAGAACAAAGAATTTACATTTTAAACAAAAAAGTTTATTTAATAAAACAAAATATGTACTCTATAATTTTAACAAAATATTTTGTTTGAAATTGTAATGTTTTATTCCGGTAACAAAATATTCAATTTTTCATTACAAAGAATATTGTACATCATATACCAAACAGTCAACAAAATAATATCGGCGTAGTAACCAACGGTTTCTTTGATCACATATCAACAAATAGTTTTTGCGTCAGTAACAAAATTTTGGTTGTTTCAACAAAACATTTCTCTCAGTGCACCGCATAAAATAACTCCATATACGTCCGCATATAGCGCTTGTAAATAAAGTCCGCGTTTAATTTCTTGTATTTCGCCTGCGTTAAGGATGTATATCTGTTGGGGATTCCAGCGATTTATTCTTGTAAAATTTGTACCTTTCCGTTATATGTATTGCTCTATAATTTCTTTGGACGCAAGTTTGTTTATCACGCAAAACAAAATGTATTTGTCACGATGACATACATAAACTAAAAAACGCCGAGAGGCCCGGAACCAATCGACACACGCCTGAATTCGACAAGCGCCAATTAGAGCGTTTTCCAGCGTTATGGCTTCTGCACACAGGACGCGGAAACGCTTGCCGCGCGGCAAGAAGCGACGCGGTAGCCAATTAACGTGTTGTTTTTCCGTAAGAACCAAAAGTTTATTGGCCGCGCGTCGCTTCTTGCCGCGTGGCAAGCGTGTTCGCGTCCTGTGTGCAGAAGCAGAGAGAAACCTGAGAGAGGCCATCCCGGCATTTTTCGTCAATTTTTCTGTGTCACATTTTCCGACGCGCACCCTGATAAAGTGCGTATCAACTACGTCGTTTCGCTCGGTAACCGCACATGGTTTGCGTCCGTGCTAATGGTTCGTGTCCGAACTAGCCAGTTAGTGGGGATATGCTGCGGCCTCGCTCGGCCACGTTCGGCCGCGCTCGGCCGCGCTCGGCCGGCCCGGCGCCTCGGCAAGCTTCGAGCGAGGAGAGAAGGACAGACATACGATTTACGATTTACTGTCTCCGTCTATGACTGCTAGCTGCCTTGGCACGCGCCGGCTATGCGACGTTGCCACGATGCCACGCACTTCGGATATCGCGTACGGTGTCTCGCCGAGTGCCGAATCTCGAGTTGTTAAATATATATATATATATATATATATATATATATATATAATTTATTAACATAAAAATTAAAATTTGTTAACGTAATACTATTTTTGTTAAGTAAGGAAGGAAAGGATTTTTAGAAGTCAGAGGAACAGCTACGCATAAATAAAATATATCACCTATATGTATATTAATATTGTTATTTTATTTCAAAGTAAATTAAAAGAAGTACGATATAAAAGTATGATATAAAAGTTATATATTATTTCTCATAGTAATGAATTTGGATTCCGGTAATTTATTTATCTTCTCCAGCTTCGCCGCGCCCTCTGCCTCTTCCTCCACCTCGTCCTCTGCCACTGCCTCTGCCTCTGCCTCTGCCTCTGCCTCTGCCTCTGCCTCTGCCTCTGCCTCTGCCTCTCCCTCGCATCGCGTTGTATACCGCCCGCACCAACGAGCTTAACGTTTCAGGCTGTAACAAAAAATAAATATTTTAAGTAAAATGACATTTTCGTGTATATATATATACGTAAATAAATTTCATTATTAACACTTTGTCGAACGCTGTCACGTATGCGTCACATGTGATATGTGCGACTGTCATTGCAAAGTGTTAATAATCATTATCAATAATGATAAGAAATTATCCCATTATTTCAACACTTACGTTTAATACGATCGGCTGAGTCGCCGTCGGAGCCGTTGCTGTGGTCGACATCGTCGCCGTGGCCATGGGCGCCGTTACGACCGCCAGGGTCGTCGTTGACGTCGTGGCTCTAGAGGCCGTCGCGGCCGCCGTCGGCATCGTGATCGTGACGGCCCCCACGGCCACAATGCCGACGACGGCCGCGACGGCTCCTACGGCCACAATGCCGACGACAGCAACGACGACCCCGAGGCCCGTGACGGCCCTCACGATCACGATGCCGACGGCGGCCGCGACGGCCTCTAGAGCCACGACGTCAACGACGACCCCGGCGGTCGTAACGGCGCCCATGGCCACGGCGACGATGTCGACCACAGCAACGGCTCCGACGGCGACTCAGCCGATCGTATTAAACGTAAGTGTTGAAATAATGGGATAATTTCTTATCATTATTGATAATGATTATTAACACTTTGCAATGACAGTCGCACATATCACATGTGACGCATACGTGACAGCGTTCGTCAAAGTGTTAATAATGAAATTTATTTACGTATATATATATATACACGAAAATGTCATTTTACTTAAAATATTTATTTTTTGTTACAGCCTGAAACGTTAAGCTCGTTGGTGCGGGCGGTATACAACGCGATGCGAGGGAGAGGCAGAGGCAGAGGCGAAGCTGGAGAAGATAAATAAATCACCGGAATCCAAATTCATTACTATGAGAAATAATATATAACTTTTATATCATACTTTTATATCGTACTTCTTTTAATTTACTTTGAAATAAAATAACAATATTAATATACATATAGGTGATATATTTTATTTATGCGTAGCTGTTCCTCTGACTTCTAAAAATCCTTTCCTTCCTTACTTAACAAAAATAGTATTACGTTAACAAATTTTAATTTTTATGTTAATAAATTATATATATATATATATATATATATATATATATATATATATTTAACAACTCGAGATTCGGCACTCGGCGAGACACCGTACGCGATATCCGAAGTGCGTGGCATCGTGGCAACGTCGCATAGCCGGCGCGTGCCAAGGCAGCTAGCAGTCATAGACGGAGACAGTAAATCGTAAATCGTATGTCTGTCCTTCTCTCCTCGCTCGAAGCTTGCCGAGGCGCCGGGCCGGCCGAGCGCGGCCGAGCGCGGCCGAACGTGGCCGAGCGAGGCCGCAGCATATCCCCACTAACTGGCTAGTTCGGACACGAACCATTAGCACGGACGCAAACCATGTGCGGTTACCGAGCGAAACGACGTAGTTGATACGCACTTTATCAGGGTGCGCGTCGGAAAATGTGACACAGAAAAATTGACGAAAAATGCCGGGATGGCCTCTCTCAGGTTTCTCTCTGGCAGAAGCCATTAAGGGGATGCTGGAGTCGCGGGCGAACTCGATCAACGTCGATAAAGAAGTGCTCACCGATTTTTACACATCCATACAGAGCACAGGCAAACTCGACCAGCGTCGATAAAGAAGTGCTCACCGATTCTTACACATACATACAGAGCGCTTGCTCTAGGGCTACTCGTTATACTGATCCGTATGTTTTTGGCTGAATTCGGAGAGACGCGTAACATGTGCATATGGAATTTTCTAACATACTTTTTTCTTATACTAAAGCTTGCAGCTCATTTTTGCAAGCACAGGATTCTTCTTTATTGTTTTTTCGTAACGGTTGCAAGGTTTTTGTATACAGTCTAAAACTTTTATGTGCAGCAAATGTTGTCATGAGTTGACCGCAGAATCAAAAATAAAACTGTAATTTTCTAATTTTTTTGTTTCTTTTACGCAATTGGTGCCTGCCGTCTTCGTTATCGCCCATACTTTAATTCTGGACAAAAAATTTTTAATTCGGTGAAATCAATCAAAAGATTTGTGTGTCTGAAAATATCGCGGTAAAACAGACCTGTCTCCAGCATCCCCTTAAAATTTTTCAATTCCGTAAAGCCAATTCAAAGTTTAGCCTGCTCAAAAAAATGTCGGTAATTCTTGCCACTCCAGCATCCCCTTAATCCCCTCCAGAAAACCGTTTCCGAAAAGACTCACGAGACATTCGTCCGGACACCTCGCCAATGTACACATTCGCAATTACAAGCGATTCGAACAAAGTAAAGTCCGCGCTTTAACGGTCCGAGTTCTGTGCGCTAGGCTGTTCCGTTCTCTCGCGCTGGACGCGCAACTCTACGTTCCGAGTGTCTCGGCCTTTCTTAAGGGCTTAGTCTACTCGAGAATGGTCAAAAAATCGATTTTTTTTATTGGCTTAAAAAATCCTTTGAACCCTCTAGAATAAGGGACAAAAGGTCTTATACCTGCCAGAACTCGTTTTCATTGAAATTTCGAGCTCCTACCCAAGCGCTCCGGAGTGCTCCGAAACGCCTATCTACTGCAAATCGTTACCTGTTCGGCGGGTACAACATAACGATTTACCATTCAATTTTGAATTTCTCTAATACACTAACGACACCAACAGATGTCGTTAAAAATACTTTATAGTCAGTCAGAAGTATTTTCAACAGACAGCACGCCAGTATTGCATCATTTTGCTCTGAAACGAGTGTTTAGTGGCGCGAAAACCGTGGAAGTGGCATCGTATTTTGCAGCAAGCATTTTTAATCACGGGTACGAGAGTATTCTACAAATGATGGACGTCCTGAACTTACAAATTGGGCCAAATGCCGTCGAAATGTGCGATAAAGCGGATGAGCTGCGAATTGCGATTGCTGACAAGCGGTCGTTCGAGACCTCCAAACAAGAAAGAATTAATAGAAGAATAGCACAATCGGCTCTCGAAGAGAATTTTTACGAGGTGGAAGGTTTACTGTATGACGCAGGAATGGCTGATTAACGGTAAGACGCTTAAAATGCAATTTTTCACTCAAAAAACTAGTACCGAAACTTTAAACGCGTTTTTCTCAAAACTATGTTTTTCAAAACGGTGTACACGATATCTCGAGTTCTAATCGATGAATCGACTTCAAATTTGGTACACATATTCTATGGAATAGTAGTTACGGAATGACGAACGATTTTATCATTATAATATTTTGTTCAATAATTATTAATAATAATAACACGTAATTTGAGTCCAAAAATGCAGCAAAAAATTCAGGAATTTTTTTCTTGACGCCAAAAACAAGGAGAGAAAAAACGCTTCGTCATTCCGTAGACAATACAATATAGTTTATGACTATATTTTTTTTTTTGGTTTCAGACCATCCACATTCCAGAAACCATGTACACCGTTTGACCACCTCTAAAAAACATGGTTGCGCGCGAAGGAGTGCCTCATCGCCATCTTAAAATTTTTCAACGCATAAAAATTTGGACATGTTCTCGAAACTTTAAGAAAGAAAATAAAAAAAAAAAAAACATTCATTTATCACCAATACTTCGTCTGAAATTAATTCTTGAAAATTTGCCTGTTTTTGGCTCTCTCGAGTAGACTAACCCCTTAACTCATCAATTCCGGACAATTAATAATTGAATAAAATTGGTTAAATTATAAACGCTGTATTATTCATTTCTGCGGTATATTCAGATGGACAGTCTTTGTCCGTCGCCTTTTTTAGTCAGTCGCGCTCGTCAACACTAACGGTCACCGGGTTTAAAAGTGTGACCTTCATGTGAAAAACAAAGCGGAGCCGCACGTGATATTTCGCGTCTTCTCTGGACGGATTCGGCGCGAGGCGGTTCGTTCGGCGTAAATTCAGTGCGCGCCCAAACAATATTGCTTAAGTCAAAATAGAGGGATGAAGGTGAAATTTACAGAGATTGTGCACTTATATATTCCAAAAACCTGTGTTAAATTTGCGATCGATTGTTTGAAGCGTTTAAAAGTTACATAACTTTTTAATTTCGTATGAATTCTTATGGAGATTGACAGGTTATCAAATATATGCATTTAAAATATAAAGAAAAAATAGAGAACAATTCTTGAAAAAATTACGGTGTATAGAGGATCCATTGGCACAGATTCTCAATAAATTTCACGATGATTCACTGACTAGTTTCTGAGAAAAGAAATAAAAACTGCAGCACTCACAGATATTGACGTTCGACCCTAAAAACACGGCGACGTCGCACTGCAAGCTTGGTAACTATATATTTTTTTCACATTTTTGCTGCCGGTTTTCGATATTTTCAGCCGATGTTTATATACGGCCTCTGATGTCTCATTTGCCTTTATATCTTAAAAGTGGGTTTTTATTACATTTCAACATTTTTTGACTTTACTAACCTCCCTTTTCTCAGCATGTCAATGACATAAAGGGACCTCAATGAAGTTAGCCGGACAACTTCGACTTTATTAATTCTTTTTAAATCGTTTGTTGGTTGTTTGTTGGCCTAATTACAACGTTTGTTGGTTCGTAATTTTTTTTTAATTAAAAAATAAAAATTAGCGTTAAGTTGGATCACGGTTTCGCTTAAAAAGGCGAAAAACTGGGTCATGTTCCAAAACTCACTCTAGTTAACTAAAATGCTATAGTGTACGTGACGTAAACTATAGATTTTAGTTACCCAGAGTGAGTTTTGGAACATGACCCTGTATGTGCTCCGTCACAGCTCCGTGGCCACATGCGCATGCTCTGTGACCATATGCGCAAGCGAAAAGTGCGCGAATTTGAAACGTGTATATAATATACTTATATAATGCAAGTTTTTGTCAGTGCTAAAGAAAGTATAAATTTGTCGTTTGTAGGTGGTTGTTAGACTAATTTAAACATTTGTTAGTTAATAGGTTTTATGTAAACACGAAAAGAATTTTTAGTGTTAATATAGCCAAGAAATATAGAATTCTTTACAGGTTTTGTTTCAAAGCGGGTTTAATCGATGCGGAATCGTTTGTTGATCCCGAATAAACTAATTAAAACGTTTGTTGAATCACGGTTTCGCTTAAAAAGGCGACAAACTGTATATCGTTCAGCTGAGAGGCCTAGTTTACATCGATCGTTTGGTACGTGTGTACCAAGTACTATATTCGTATCAAATCCGTATCAAATCTCGGTTTACACCGGTATAATCCGAGATTTAATACCGATTAATTGATACGAATATAGTACTTAATTGGTACGCGTTGTACCTAACGTGTAAACTAGGCTTATGCTCATTTACACCTATCTACACTGAGAAAAAAACTCATTTTATGCACGTCATGATATAACATCTGATCATGATGCACGCCAGGTTCTTGGAGTATTGCCTCGTGGCGTTTTATCTGCATTGATTTAATTAATTGTACCTGTGCTTCGCAGCATCTGTGATCGATCGCTACATCAAAAGTAAGTTAAAATTTCGAATCATGACGCTTGTGCGTTTTGGAACGTTTACCTATTCATATTTTTCTTTTTTTTCGCATAACCTGAAAGAATTACTTGCGCTCTTTTACTACGTTTACGCGAGTACTACTTCTGTAGTAACTTACGATAATTCACTCGTTTACGCCGAGTAAATTATTGTAAGTTACTACAAAATAACGTTTACGCGAAGGAAAATCCCGTTTACGCAAAAGAATTATCGTACATAATCTATTTCTTGTTGCTTTATGTAATTTATTTTATGTTGTAGAACGCTTTCACGTTGACATATGTAACTGCAAACGTATGTAGTATTTCTTGTGACGTGCTATACGTTATCAAAGATAAACCATTAAAAATTGATGACCACGATTGCTTCATATAACATTTCTTATGGTTTACAGAGAACATCATGTTGTTCTCTATAGTTACAAAAAACCATAATCTCTTGTGTGTTTTATCTCTGAAAATACGGTATGTGGTATCCCAGAATCATTAGATATGTAAAATAATATCTGTCTAAATTTGAATCTTTTTACAGGAAACTTCATATTTTGGATTATCCAGTAGAACATATAGTTTCTTCTCCCGATGCATATACAGCTTACATACAAGTAAGAGATCGAATATTTAAATACACAGGAAACGGAAAACTTGAACAGACACATATAACGTTAAGCGAATAGTGTGAGCAAATAGAAGTTATACGAATTGATTCAAAAGATATTATCCTTGCTCTGTCTCTGGAAAATAGTTTCTTGGTCGACGGAAAAGAAATTGCTAAGAATATTACAAGTTTTTACGTACATTCTGATTTTTTGCTTCTTACGACACTGCTATGTACATTGTTTGTGTCTTGTTGAACAAAATTAATATAAAGCAGCTAAGTAAACGTGATTTAACTATCCAGCCCTGGGATTTAAATATGAACGAGATTTTATTTGCGAGTAAATACATATTTTTTATAATCTCTTTTATTTTGTATATAACATATTTTTCTGACTTTAAATATATCGTTACAGGTATCTACATCAGACGACTCGTAAAAGATTCTCGTATAATAACGGCGATACCGCTACGACTAAAAAATAATTTTACAGCTGCCTAGAGGAAATTTAGAATGTATACAGCCAAGGGCATTATCGGTGCATATACTAAAATGTTACCTGAATAACTGTGATTATTTGATGGCACTTGCCATAATGACTAAACAACTTGTAAATTTGATACGTAATCATAAATTATACCAGGCGGCAATAAAATTGTTTGAGAAGAATACTACAAAGTATAAAAAAGTGGCTGAGATGTTTATGGAGAATTTTTGTCAAGTGAAGGGAAATATGTGGAAGCTGGTATGATGTTTTATAGAAGTGGCGATCTTGACAAAGCTGTAGAAACATTTAGTATGTCAAGTGATAATTGGGAGGATATCAATCGCAATATCAAAAGAGATGAAACTAAGGTAAAGATATACAATTCTTTTTTTGTATATGCATAAAAGAATATTATCTTATCATTATTAGAATTAATTACATATGCTGTTCTACACACATAAGAATTATATTTTTATGCTATTCTATACACATAAAAAAACATATATATATGACTAGCTTATGTATAAGCTAGTCAAGCATATTCTCAACAGGTGTAGTAAGCCTTAAGCCGTAAAAAATTAATCAATCATAGTTAATTATTTTCATCACATTCAACTGTGATTGATCAATTTCTTACGACTTAAGGCTTACTACACCTATTATAGATCAAACCTTAAAAATTTTGACACATTTTTCTCGACCACAGATTAATAGATCAATGATCAGTGACTTTATGTCCTGTAATGTCAACCAATACTGACGTGTTTTATATATATATATATATATATATATATATATATATATATATAACAGTACTCCTCCTGTGTTTCTATTTTCAGCATCACATCTAACTATACTATACCCCGGTACATTGACCTCACTATCCTCAATTTCTACAGTCAATCTAGTCTCCGATAACGCTAGAATCGCAGGATTCACCCTCTTCATAATCTGATGTTGAATTTCATCCTTATGCGCCAAGAAGCTTTGCGCATTTGTATACCAGAGTAATTCCGCTTCTCCCTGTAGTTGCTATGTAGTGAGAGAGTGAGTGAGAGAGAGAGAGAGAGAGAGAGAGAGAGAGAGAGAGAGAGAGAGAGACTATTTGCGTGTCTTAATACACATGTTCTCCGGGGCGAAGCCCGGCGGGGCATACTAGTATGATTATATTTGACTTATATGACAAATTTGAGTTATATGATTATATTTGACAAATTAATTTTGAATTTATTACCATATTTAATCCACATTTGACAAATTAAAACCATATTAACTTTGCATTTCCTTAGGTCTGTGCGGCTGATTTTGCATATTTAACAAAGCAAAGTCCAGTTTAATCCATATATAGATTAAATAAGATTGGGGTACTTTTTAATTTGATTTAAATATGACAAATTTAAATTATAATTAATTTGCATATTCGATTCTAATAAGATTCTTATTAAATTCATATAAGCTTTTAATACGGTTTTAATACAATCGTTTTTCGCGGGTGGTTCCGAAATCACACGTGTGTGTCGTCGCGGGGAGCTAATCGTCATATGAACGCGTCGTTCTTTTGCGCGGTCAGTCTCGTCGTCGATCGTGACACGAGCTGATGCACGATCGATATAGCCAATAAAGTATTTCTTTTCACGTTCGATAAAGGTGTCCTTTTATCCTGTTCTCCTTTCCTGGCAAAGCCATCTGCACAAGGGTCGCGGAAATCGTTTCGCATCAACAACACCTATTGTAGATCGAACCTTAAAAAATTTTGACACATTTTTTTCGACCACAGGTTAATAGAATTAAAACGGTTAAGTGGATGCTAAAGCCGTCCAAATTACCGACATTTCATTTCAAAACTCTCATTTTGAAACGGCTTTACAGATCGCAAAATCCTTTTACAGGAGTAAAGTAGAGGTACTAATGAAGGGTGGGATTGTCAAATAATTAGTAATAATTGAAAAAAATTTTAAAATGCTGTCACCTCATAACCTTATTTTCTGATATAAACAGTTGTATACGTAATATGTACGAAATTAAACTTTCCCACCCTTCAGAAGACGTGCACAAACAATAACGTACCTTTGAAATTGAGATTGAAAGCCTGGAATAAAAATGAGAGCTTTGAAACGATCGTGTATATTTTTCACAAAAATATTCACGCAGAGCAGCAATTATGTCACAGCAGTAGTTCACGGATCTTGCGAGAGATGGCGAGATGGCGCACGCAGCTGTGGGCAGTTTCGGGGTTGGCTACATTGTCTGGTTTCTACACAGCAATTGAATCAGGACAGATATATGATACAGATATCGCGTTAGACATTTTTACATTTTTTTCAATTATTACTAATTATTTTACAATCCCACCCTTCATTAGTACCTAAACTTTACTCCTGTAAAAGGATTTTGCGATCTATGAAGCCGTTTCAAATAACGAGCTTTGACAGATATGGGGCCCGATTTTCTATCTACAAACGTATGCGTAAACTCTGCTCTAACAGAAAAGCTGCAAGCTTATTGGCTAAAAACTGTGCGACAGAGAGCAAATCAATTTGCAGCCTTTCTGTTAGAGCAGTGTTTGCGCATATGTTTCTCGTTAGAGAATCGGGCCCATGTGGTACAGATATCTCGTTAGGCAATTTTACATTTTTTTTAATTATTACTAATTATTTTACAATCCCACCCTTCATTAGTACCTAAACTTTACTCCTGTAAAAGGATTTTGCGATCTGTGAAGCCGTTTCAAAAAACGAGCTTTGAAAGATATATGTGGTACAGATATCGCGTTAGACATTTTTACATTTTTTTCAATTATTACTAATTATTTTACAATCCCACCCTTCATTAGTACCTAAACTTTACTCTTGTAAAAGGATTTTGCGATCTATGAAGCCGTTTCAAAGAACGAGCTTTGACAGATATGTCGTACCAGATGCCTCGTTAGACAAGGACAGATATCTCTCGTATTATTATTCTTTTCTCTATGTATGTA